>NC_138774.1:285466606-285469106 GCF_965119305.1 Pelophylax lessonae
CATTTTTTTTTTTGTGTTTTATTCAACGTCATTGATATCACAAAAAACAGATTGTACCAAGGATACACTTTATTGATTAGGAAAGAAAAACCTAAAACACTAAGACATGAGAGAATGACATCTGATTGGTGGATGTGTTATGTCTGCCGTCATTTTTATTTCCAGGTCAGCTCTGTATGGGGGGGGGGGGGGTATTAGGGGTCACTAGAAACTCTGTATTATTTTTTGTATCACATTGGTGTCACTTCAGGACAGAACACGTCACCACACCCCCTGCTCCACCTTCTCCCCGCCCCCACACTGCCCACATCTTTGTATTCAGATATACACTGCACACCTTTTACCCCGCCCCCTACACAGCTACCTCCTATGTAGACCTATACTGGAAACCTTTTACCCCACCCCCTACACTGCCACCTCCTATCCAGACCTATACTGGAAACCTTTTACCCCACCCCCTACACCGCTCATTATCCTATCCAGACCTATACGGGAAACTTTAAATCTGCCCCCTACACTGCCACCTCCTATGTATATATATATATATATATATATATATATATATACATACTCTTCTATATTTCTTTTGTACACACATATATATATATATATACACACATACACACATATATATATATATATATATATATATATATATATATATATATACATACACATATATATATATATGTATGTATGTATGCATTTATATATGTATACACACACACACACACATATATATATATATATATATATACACATACACACATATATATATACATATATACATATATATATATATACACACATACACACATATATATATATATATATATATATATACATATATACACACATACATATATATATATATATATATATACATACACACACACACACATATATATATATATGTATATATATGTGTGTATGTATATATATGTGTGTGTGTGTGTGTGTGTATGTATATATATATATATATATATATATTATATATATATATATATATATATATATATATATATATACTCTTCTATATTTCTTTTGTATTATAATAATTTAAAATGGTGATGGGGACCCGGGTGTTTGTCAATCTGTTGTGTGTTCTCCTTTACATTGGGCAGCCAATCAGATCTGGGCATTCCTCCCCCACACCTGATTTCTCTCTCCTGCAGACCAACTGCCATCTGAGAAGGAAGCCCAACTGCCATCTGAAGGAGTGAGCTGAGACTATATTTGAATAATAAAAATAAATATATAATTCCCTCCAGTTTCTTGCATTATAATAGAATGAGATCCTACATACCCTCTGCGTGTCTCCGCCGGGGTTTTAGGGGAATACAGGGGCAGATGGTGTTAATAACTGCCCTGAACCTCCGCCTGATGGCCTTACACACCCTCCTACGAGGGGCTTTGGGCTGTGCGGGGGGCTGGTATTCTCCTGATAAAGTTGCAACCATTTTTGATTGCATAATTGGTTCTTCTTTGTTGGTATACAGAAGATCCGCAGACTTTATCGCTTTTGGTTCGCTATAAAAACGCGCTATTATAAAATAACAGGCAACGTCTCAGAGCAACAGAATTCACGTCCTTTCCCTACAAGAGAAGCTCAGTGAATCGGCCTAACTGCCAGTGACAGCTCCTTATATAGGGTCTGCCAGCAGAGTTCTATAAATAGACATGTCACCTAGGTTACAGGTCACATGACCTTGGCTTGTTTGTAACTGACAAATTTTAAAATTCTCTAATGGGTTTAACCCTTCACTGCCAAGAACGATTTTGACATTTCTCATACACATATTAAAATCAGCATTTTTGTTAGCTAGAAAATACTTTTAATGCCCAAACATTATATATTTTCTGAAAGCAGAGACCCTGTAGAATAAATTGGTTGTTGTTGCTATTTCTTTGTCGCACAATATTCGCACAGCCATTTATTAAATGCAAACTTTCAGAAATAAAATACACTTATATGCATTTTAGTGCACAAAACACCATATAATACCGATTTGTTTTTTGTAATATATAAAAGATGAAGTTGAGATAAATAAATAGATTCCCAATGTGTCAAGATTTAAAATGGCGCAAGTTGGAGAAACAAATTAATTTAATTTATTTTGAATTTATTTATTTGAAATTTATTTTTTTACATTTTTTTTTTTTTTGTGTTTCATTCAACGTCATTGATATCACAAAAAACAGATTGGACCAAAGATGCACTTTATTGATTAGGAAAGAAAAATCCTAAAACACTAAGACATGAGAGAATGACATCTGATTGGTGGATGTGTCATGTCTGCCGTCATTTTTATTTCCAGGTCAGCTCTGCATGGGGGGGTGGGGGTATTAGGGGGTCACTAGAAACTCTGTATTATTTTTTGTATCACATTGATGTCACTTCAGGACAGAACACCTCACCACACCCCCTGCTCAACCTTCTGCCCGCCCCCACACTGCCCACATCTTTGTATTCAGATATACACTGCACACCTTTTACCCC
>NC_138774.1:285474106-285506606 GCF_965119305.1 Pelophylax lessonae
CACCCCACCCCCTGCAGCGCTCATTATCCTATCCAGACCTATACTGGAAACCTTTCTCCCCACCCCCTACACCGCTCATTATCCTATCCAGACCTATACTGGAATTTTTAAATCTGCCCCCTACACTGCCACCTCCTATCTGGACCTATACTGGAAACCTTTCACCCCACCCCCTACACAGCTCATTATCCTATCCAGACCTATACTGGAAACCTTTCACCCCACCCCCTACACCGCTCATTATCCTATCTAGACCTATACTGGAAACCTTTCACCCCCACCCCCTGCACCGCTCATTATCCTATCCAGACCTATACTGGAAACTTTAAATCTGCCCCCTACACTGCCTCCTCCTATGTAGACCTATACTGGGAAACCTTTCACCCCACCCCCTACACCACTCATTATCCTATCCAGACCTATACTGGAAACTTTTAAAGCGGAGTTCCGGCTTTAAAATCGATTTTGGGCTATCCGCTTGCTAAGGGGAACCTGAATAAGAAATGAATACTGGCGTTTTTTTTTTTTTTTTCGTCACTTACCTTATTCTAGAAGAATACCTTCCTTCCACTTCCTCCCTCTGCGGCCCGTGCCGTCACTTCCGGTTTGCGATTATTGCTTGGAGCTGAACGTCATCGCTCCCAGGAATCAATGCACTGCACTGGCCCCGCTCGTCACTTCAGGTGCAGGTGCAGCATTCACTGCTAAACAGCTTCTGGGCATGCCCAGAAGCTGTGCACGGATGCCGCGCCTGCACCGGAAGTGACGAGCGGGGTCGGTGCAGTGCATTGTGGGACTCCGACGTCACGGAAGAGGACACGAAGAGGGACGCTGTGGCTTCAGCTGCCCACACCTGAGATGGCAGCGCTGGAGAAGAAATTTTCAAGGTAAGTATTTCTTCTTACAGGTAAGTGCGACCCGGGACAGTTCAGAGGCTATCCATTATGGAATGTACTAGCCCTGACTGTCCCGGGGGTATCTTTAGCTCAAATTGACCCCCGAGGCCGGAACTCCGCTTTAAATCTGCCCCCTACACTGCCACCTCCTATCTAGACCTATACTGGAAACCTTTCACCCCACCCCCTACACCGCCCATTATCCTATCCAGACCTATACTGAAAACCTTTCACCCCACCCCCTACACCGCCCATTATCCTATCCAGACCAATACTGGAAAACTTTAAATCTGCCCCCTACACTGCCTCCTCGTATCTAGACTTATACTGGAAACCTTTCACTCCGCCCCTTACACCGCCAGTTATCCTATGCAGACCTTTAATGAAAACTATACATCCCGCCCCCTACACCCATATCCTATACAGACCTTTACTTAAAAACCTTTCACCCCACCCCTTACACCGCCCACCTCCTATGTAGACCTACACTGCACACCTTCCACCTTGCCCTTTAAACCGCCCATCTCCTTATATCAAAGCCTAAACAGATCACATCCCATCCTACCCCCAACACCACTGCGCCCACCTTTTCCCATATAGACCTGCGTGTCATAGCCTCTTATTCATGTAGTTATGATCATTCGTTGAAGATGTCTTGTTGTGGCACCCTAAATGACCCATCATTTTTTGGATATTGGTATTGGGAGATTGGTTCCTATATTCCAATGTATGACTTTTTGAGGTCCATACATCTTAGATGGATCATTGTTCTATTACACTGTTGAGGTCGTTCCTCCACGTGATGGGCGTCTTCTTCCTCCTCCTCTTTATCCTTTTGCCTCCTCCTCTCTTTTGGTGATATGGTCTTATCTCTAGACAAGCCATTCTCAACTAGGGTTCCATGGATCCTTAGGGTTCCTCCAGAGGTTCTAGGGGTTCCTTGACCTCTGCTTGATTTACCTCCCATCTGATGGTGCCTACTTAGTTTTGGAGCCCAACACCCCTTGGCAGCACCACCAGCATGACACCAATGATCTGAAAGGGTGGCCTTGCGACAACCAATGTAATGAGAAGCATTTGTCCCATTGACCATAAAAGTGAGAGATATTTTATTTTATTTATTTCTTTTACTGACCTCCTCCATTGAATTGGTTTTTTAAAGGAGTTCCCCATGATCTGATAATTATTAAAAAGAGTTCTTCTGGGGCAAAAAGGTAGAGAGTAGAGGTGGTACTACTCTATATAGTGTGTATCCCCCCAAAGAATTTGGATCATACCAGAGCACTCAAGTGGGCCCAAAAGCTGCATAAAAACAGCATGATGTAGCCGACATCAATGGCGAAAATATTGTTCATCTAAGGAGCAGCATGCTAAAAGTTACAGTCACAGAGTTACATTGTTCCAGCTCCGACCAACCATGTACAGTACAACATATACTATATGTGTGCAATCCCTCTAGAAGCTGGAAACCCCTATTCCAATGATCTGCACTAGCTTTCGGGTTTTGTGCCGAGCAGTTGCTCTGCTGCATTGTGAACACAGGAGAATGCTTGGCATTTTCTCAATGCATGCAAATTTTTCTCTAAATGGACAAGGTGGTGATCTCTAAATGGCGCCCCGGACATGTGACCAGAGTCCTGTGTTCACAATGTAGCAGGGCATCCACTCGGCACAGGACCCGGAAACTAGAGAAGATCACTGGATTAGCAGTGCCTACTACAGTGATTTCCAGCTTCATGGGCAGTGGTGGTCAACTGGAAAATTAAAGAGGGCCTCGAGTGCAGCCCCAACAATAGCAGTGCATGTTTGCCCCCCTTACGTCCAAAATTGTTGGTCTTGCTGCATTTGAAGTTGCTGCATTTGAACCCCCAACATTGGTGTCAATGGATACAATAATAACCCCCAGCATTAGTGTCATTGAGTGCAATATTAACTCCCATCATTGGTACCATTGGAAGCAATAATAACCCCCAGCTTTGGTGTAATTGAACGCAATAATAACTCCCATCATTGGTACCATTGGAAGCAATAATAACCCCCAGCTTTGGTGTCATTGAACACAATAATAACCCCCAGCATTGGTCTCAGGGGATGCAATAAAAACTCCCTACATTGGTGTCAGTGGACCCCCAGCACTGGTGTCAAAGAGTGCCAAAATAACCCCCTACACTGGCATAAGTGGATGAAATAATTACCCCCAGCATTGGTGTCAATTAGTACAATAATAACCCCCAACTTTGGTGTAATTGAACACAATAATAACCCCCAGCATTAGTCTCAGGGGATGCAATACAAACCTTCCAACATTGGTGTCAGTGGACCCCCAGCACTTGTGTCAAAGAGTGCCAAAATAACCCCCTACACTGGCATAAGTGGATGAAATAATTACCCCCCAGCATTGGTGTCAATTAGTACAATAATAACCCCAACACTGGTGTAAATGTGTGCAATAATAACCCCCAGAATTGCTGTCAATGAGTCCAACAATAACTCCCATCATTGCTGTCAGTAGATGCAATAATAGCCCCCTAACAGTGGTGTCAGGGAGTGCAGTACTGGCCCCCATAGTTGGTGTCAATGGGTTGAAATGAAGAAAGACCTCTCTATGACCGCACATCCTCCATACCATCCCTGAGATAAGTGTGAGCGGCAACTTCAGCCTGAACTCCGACCGAGTCCCCGCAGAGCTCCCCCCTCATACGTGAGTGTATGTGGTGGTGGGGGGCTCAACATTTTTTTTTTTGAGGGGGGGGGGGGCTGTTAAAGTGGTTGTAAAGGCAGAAGTTTTTTATCTTAAAGCATTCTATACATTAAGATAAAAAACCTTCTGTGTGCAGCAGCCTCCCTCAGCCCCCCTAATACTTACCTGAGCCCCTCTAGATCCAGCGATGTTGCACGAGAGACTCAGCTGTCCAGGACTCTCCCTCCTCATTGGCTGAGACATAGTGGCGGGCACCATTACACCACTGCTGTCAATCAAAGTCAGTAACATCATTGGCTCCCACTGTTGTCAATCAAAGCCAGTGAGCCAATGAGGAGACAGAGGGGAGGGGCCAAACTGCAGCGCCATATCTGAATGGACACACAGAGCAGCGGCTCGGCTCGAGTGCCCCCATAGCAAGTTTCTCGCTGTGGGGGCACTCGGCTGGAGGGAGGGACCCAAGAAGAGGAGGATCCGGGCTGCTCTGTGCAAAACCAACTGCACAGAGGAGGGAAGTATAACATGTTTGTTATTTTTACCCAAAAAAGAGAATTTATTATCACAGCGCTTGGGGGCAATAATATTTTTTGACACTTTTTTTTTATTTTTTAGTAAAACTTTATATCATGGGAACAAAAATTCCCCTATGTGATATAATAAAAGCTAATGCAGACACCACATCTAAGAATTGTATTCAGCAGTATATTACATTTTGTTTTTTATTAGTATATTTACACTGTAAGGAAATTGTGTAGAGATTATACAATCAGATTGTATAGTCTATGGTCAGTTTAAGGCATTTCCTTAACCTGGTGCAACAACTTCATGAAACCCGTTCATCGCTTTCCTTATAAATACTGACAAGTAGTTGATAGAAAGGACAATGTTATTGTTTGTTGGTATTTCTCCTCTGCACTACTGGAAGACAGACGTCTGCAGAGTATCTACTGAATATGTTTGGCTCTAGTGAGCTCTCCTATTCAGGGAGGACCCAGGGTGCACCATTTTCACAGTGCCAGTATTAAAGATGGCCGACTCTGTTCTGATCACATGACCCATTGCCCTTTGCAGCGCTCCCTGGGTGACAGGAAGTAAGCAAAAGCCAAACACACCGGGAGAGCGCAGGAAGGTCGGTACCGGTGTATTCCTGACATGTGTGTGACATGATTCTGTAAATTCCGGGATATACGGCTATTCCCATACACATTCCCATCCAATCTCTGTGCTTAGATGGGGAGCTCAGACAGTTCATTATGCAGCTGTCATTCAGTCTGCACACCTGGAGTGATCAGATAATGATGATTATTATTTTATTATTGTTTATTATTATTATTATTATTATTATTATTATTATTATTGTTGTTAGGATGGAGATTGTTTTTATTAATGTTAATATCATATCACTATAAATATTAGTATTTACATTTATGTTATCCTATTATTATTATTATAATACAGGATCTATATAGCACCAACAGTTTACACTTAGATGGGAGCTCAGACAGTTCATTATGCAGCTGTCATTCAGTCTGCACACCTGGAGTGATCAGATAATGATGATTATTATTTTATTATTATTGTTTATTATTATTAATATTATTATTGTTGTTGTTAGGATAGAGATTGTTTTTATTAATGTTATCATATCACTATAAATATTAGTATTTATGTTATTATCCTATTATTATTATTAATATATTACTGTTGTTGTTAGGATAGAGATTGTTTTTATTAATGTTATCATATCACTATAAATTAGTATATTTTCATTTTTTTTTATTTAAATCTTTTATTAATTTTATCAACATACATATATAATCTCACAAAAAAAAACAAAAAACAAAATACATATTAGATAAATTCCCCCATTACCCCCAGTCATATACATTCCGTGAACTGAAATAAGGCAAGTCACTATATATTGCAATCATACCTAATAGTGAAAATGTATATTTTCATTTATGTTATTATCCTATTATTATTATTATTATACAGGATTTATATAGCACCAACAGTTTACACTTAGATGGGGGGCTCAGACAGTTCATTATGCAGGAAGCTGTCATTTAGTCTTCATACCTGGAGTGATCAGATGATGATGATTATTATTTTATTATTATTGCTAATTCATTATTATAATTGTTTTTATTTTCGATATTATTGTTTTTATTAATGCCATTATCATATTATTAGTAGCCATAGCATTAATATTAGCATTACTATAAATAATATTCAGTCTGCACACCTGGAGTGATCAGATGATGATGATTATAATTTTATTATTATTGTTTATTATTATTATTATTATTATTATTAATAAATGGATTTTTGTAAAATCTTACCGTAAAATCCTTTTCTCTTAGCTCATTGACAGACGTAGTCCTCGGTGATACACCACCTTCGGGTTATGTTGCCTCCACAGGAGCAGGACTAGACAGGAAATTAAAAAGCTCTGGCCACACCCTAGGGGCAGTCCCAGAGGGTATATCCTCTCTCTCTCTGCCTCAGCAAATCAGTTATGTGAAAAAGCAGTCTTTAGAGATTTTAACCCAACTCAAAAAACCAGAGGGGCGGGGACTACGTCTGTCAATGAGCTAAGAGAAAAGGATTTTACGGTAATCTTTTACAAAAATCCATTTTTCTCTAGCGCTCATTGACAGACGTAGTCCTCGGTGATACACCACCTTCGGGACGTCCCAGAGCAGTATCACAACTGAGGGGTGGGAAAATGGAAATCAAATCCCAATCTAGAAGGCCCAACCGGTGCCAACTAGAAGTTTACAATGCTCATCCTTAATGATGAGACTCAACAAAAAAAGAGAAAACAATTTTTTTTTTTTTTTTCTCAAACAGAAAAAAACCCTCGAGGTAGACCACCGGTCTCCTCAAATTGCGGCCTGCAAAACCTTGCGGCCAAATGAGGCATCCGCCGATGCCGTCACATCAATTTTATAGAATTTTGTAAAGGTATGTACCGACGACCAGGTGGCCGCCTTACATACCTGGACCACTGACGCCTGATGGCGAAAGGCCCAGGAAGTACTGAGCGCTCGAGTGGAGTGCGCCCTAACAGGGAACGGAGGACTCTGACCCTTAATAGAATAAGCCTGTACCACCGTTTGTCTAATCCATTTGGCAATGGTCGCGGCAGATGCAGGCAAACCCTTTCTGGGGCCATCCGTGATCACAAAAAGTGAATCCGTCTTACGGAATGATTCCGTAGCTTTCAGGTATACCCTGATTGCCCGAACCACATCTAAGGAATGCAACGCATGTTCCCGATGATGCTTGGGCTGAGGACACAAGGAAGGTAGTACAATATCTTCATTCAGATGAAAATCTGAAACCACCTTGGGAAGAAAAGATGGCTTAGGATGAAGTACTACCTTATCCCTATGAATCACTAGGTATGGGGACTGGCATGATAATGCAGCCAGTTCTGACACCCTGCGAGCAGAAGTAATAGCCACCAAGAAGGCCACTTTCTGGGATAAAGTAAGCAAGGGAATCTCCCTGATGTTTTCAAAAGGAGGTTTCTGTAGAACCGACAAAACCAAATTAAGATCCCAAGGCGGTAAGGGCGCGCGGACTGGAGGAGCCAGGTGCCGCACCCCCTGGATGAAATTCCGCACCAAGGATTTGGTAGCTAAAGGCTTCTGAAAGAAGATTGCTAATGCTGAAACTTGACCCTTGATGGTGCTCAAGGCTAGCTTCTGCTCAACCCCTTGTTGCAAAAAGGCCAATATTCGAGTCACCGAATAGGTACGTGGAGGAAATCCTAAAGATTCGCACCACGCAATATAAGTTTTCCATGTGTGATAATAGACTTTGCTGGAAGTCGCTTTCCTTGCTTTAATAAGGGTAGGAATGACTGAAGCTGACAAACCTCTGTCCTTCAGTACTTGGGTCTCAATGGCCAGGCCATTAAACCCAGCGACTGTAAAGCATGATGGTAAATTGGTCCTTGAGACCACAGACACTCCCTGAGACGAAGTTCCCACGGAACGTCTACGACTAACATGTCCAAGTCGGCCAGGCCGGCTTGAGGAGGCCAGCCTAGAATTTCTAGGACCACTGGCGCTGATTGGATCTGAACCAGGCGTCCCTAGAGGTATCTGGCCCCGACCATCCGAGAAAGTCTGGTCGTTTTCTGTTCCCACACATTTATCAGATACCTGATAGTTATCAGGAAAGGTGATCTTTTCTGGTTGAACCTCAGGGACCGAAGTCACCCGACTAGAGGCTACTTGGCCTATCTGGTCAACCAGATCCGATTCCTGTGAGGTATCGGGACTAATCTTAGGAAAGGGTAAAGGAAAAGATCTATTCAGGGAACGGTAATTACCGCTTCCTGTAGTACTTAAATGTTGGAAGGGAAGAATCGCACCGGTAGTAGTGGTTGATGCTCGATCTAATGTCCTGAATACCGGTGAAAACGTCCCCCCACCCTGAAACCGGGTGGGGGCGCACCTTCAGGCTGTGTACTCCTTTGCTTCGGGTTTGGCTGGGTTGGTCCTTTGCTTGTCCGACCAGCCCTTCTTGAACCCTCCTGGAGGAGTCTTGCCTTTCCCGCTAGTACCAGCCAGGCGCCCTTTATGGGCGGTAAAGAAAGGTCCTCGCTTGTTGCGAGGTCCCTTAGCTTTAGCAGCCTGTGGCAAAAAAGTGCTCTTGCCCCCAGTGGCATCCTTAATGATTTCATCTAGGTTGGCCCCAAATAGACGATTCCCCTGAAAGGGGAGATTTGTCAAGGTCCTCTTGGAACCTAGGTCAGCTGACCAGCATTTTAACCACAGCACACGTCTGAGGATCACCGCTGTCTTAGATGCATGCCCTAATAAGGGAGTAGTGTCCAAGGCTGCGTCACAGATAAACTGTAGCCCTTGTATAATCTGTTCCATCAAATCAGATGTCTCCTGGGGAATATCTTTTCCCCTAAGATCTTGGCGTACCATTTTCGCCCATTCCGTAAGTGTCTGGGAAACTAGACCAATAACAATTACTGGTCTAAAAGCTGACCCTATCAGAGAGAAGATGGTGCGGGACTCTGCTTCCATCTTTCGATCCACCGGATCCTTAAAGGACGAAGTGTCCTCCACTGGAATAACCGTGGCTTTATTCAGCCTGGAAATAGGCGGATCCACCACTGGTGGTACCGTCCATTTCTTAATGATGGATTCCTCAAACGGATAGCGTCTCGCAATACGCTTGGAAATAGTAAAGGTACGTTTAGAATGCTCCCATTCTCCTTTAATCTGATTACCGAAACATTTAGGTACAGGAAAAACCTTCACCGTTTTGATGGGCTTATTAGTACCAAAAGGAATCTCTGTTTCAGTTGCCTCTGCCGGTAAAGCCTCAAGTTTTAAGGTTTCCTGCACTGCCACAACTAGTGCGTCCACCAATGCTTCTTCCTGAATAATAGCAGGAGAAGAAGCGTCCTCCTCGCTGTCTGAGGGGGCTTTACCTGGGATAACAGCCCTTGCAGAGGAACCTGCAACTGCCGTGACCACCTCTGAATCTGAGTCAGAGGTGTCAGATGGTATAGGGGTAGGCGGGGGTCGCTTCCTTGACCCCCGTCCCTGACAGGCCGCCTCCACCCGAGCCACCATAGACTCCAAAATTGCTGTAAATGACTCTATACTCTGTGCACCGGCGGGTCCCGTGGCCCCCTCGAAGGAAACAGGTGGGGGAATATGTGTGGCAGGGTCCATGATAACTCCAGTTACTTCCTGGATAATATAATTCAAAAATAAAACTTTTCTTTTTTTTTTTTTTTTTTTCCGACCCCCAGCGCCACAAAAGCCCCTTAGTGTTACCTGCTAGGGATCCCTATCGATCGAGAGAGAGAGAGAGATAGACCCCCAGGCTCACCACTTGATGCTCAGAGTTTAACTGCAACTGGTTACAGCGCTGTCTTAACAAACAGGAAGTCTTTTGGCTGGCTGCCCAGGAAGAAAGGAGGCGGCTCCGCCCCTCTGTACGCCTTCCGGCGCCTCCCCCAAGCTCCACGAGGTGTTTGGATCACCTCAAACATGGCCGCCCCCATGCTGGAGACACGAGGCTACGCCAAAATGGCGGCTCGTGCGATCCAGCAAAAAAAATGGCGGCGGCCCGTACTGAATAGCGGTGTGCTGCAGGGCACACAACACTCTCACTGCATGGGGATATGGCGTGGTTGGCGGTACCGGCCCTGGCGGACCGCATGGCCGTTCGGGAGGCCTGCTAATAGCTGGAGATCTGATTAGGAAGGCAGTCTACATGTCCGTGGCTTCTGACTGGTAGGTAGCTTATACTTAACCCATAAGATTCCCAGAATGCCACAGATTACATCTTTAAAACATGTATACAATTAGATTGTTAGCTCCCAAACCAAGCCTCCTGGCTTTTTGCACACATAAAATCACACTCAAAGTAGGAGGATCTGTGTCATGTTGTAGGATAGAAAGGGACTCTATCTTACCATACAGAGAGGGGCCCGCGTTCACCACAAAACCCGTCAGGGGGAAAGGGGGAACATACTACTCACCATACCGGAACCAGGCGGGCACCAACTCCTGACAGTACCCCTCTCCACCGGGGCGGGAGGGCTGTCGACCGATACGGACGCCGTGACTCATGGTCTTTGGCGTTTCAGCGAGACGTTTAACTCGCGTGGACAGTCCTTTAATGGGACTTTGTCGCGGCCGACCCAGCGCGGAGCTATGGCCTGCACGCGCTCGTAGGCTGAACTGGGGTGACCACCGGATCTCAACATCCAGCCCGTCGCCCAGTTCAGCTTTCTTGCTTGAAGATCTCACAGGAACACTGGAGAAAAAAAGCTGTCTAAAAAAATCCTTTAAGAAAAAATTCTTGCCAGGACCTAAGATCCCAGCAAGGTATCTAGGTCCTTACTCCTAACTAGACAGAAAATAACTGATTTGCTGAGGCAGAGAGAGAGAGGATATACCCTCTGGGACTGCCCCTGGGGTGTGGCCAGAGCTTTTTAATTTCCTGTCTAGTCCTGCTCCTGTGGAGGCAACATAACCCGAAGGTGGTGTATCACCGAGGACTACGTCTGTCAATGAGCGCTAGAGAAATTATTATTATTATTAATATTATTATTGTTGTTTTTGGATAGAGATTAATATTATTATCATATCACTATAAATATTAGTATTTTTATTTATGTTATTATCCTATTATTATTTTCATTATTATTATTATAATACTATAGCACCAACAGTTTACACTTAGATGGGGGGGGGGGCTCAGACAGTTCATTATGCAGGAAGCTGTCATTTAGTCTGCATACCTGGAGTGATCAGATGATGAATGATTATAATTTTATTATTATTGTTTATTATTATTAATATTATTATTGTTGTTGTTTTTGGATAGAGATTGTTTTTTATTGATGTTATTATCATATCACTATCAATATTATTTTATTATTATTGTTAATTTATTATTATAATCGTTGTTATTTTAGATATTATTATTTTTATTAATGTCATTATCATATTATTAATAGTCATAGTAGTAGCATTAATATTAGCATTACTATAAATAATATTTTCCTTAATGTTATTATCTTATTTTTATTATTATTATACAGGTTTTATGTAGCACCAACAGTTTACACTTAGATGGGGGGGGGGGGGTCTCAGACAGTTCATTATGCAGGAAACTGTCATTTAGTCTGCACACCTGGAGTGATCAGATGATGATTATTATTCTATTAATATTGTTAATTTATTATTATAATTGTTTTTATTTTAGATATTATTGTTTTTATTAATGTCATTATCATATTATTAGTAGTCATAGCATTGATGTTAGTATTACTATAAATATTATTTTCATTAATGTTATTATCTTATTATTATTATTATAATACAGGATTTATATAGCACCAACAGTTTACACTTAGATGGGGGGGGCTCAGACAGTTCATTATGCAGGAAGCTGTCATTTAGTCTGCACACCTGGAGTGATCAGATGATGATGATTATTATTTTATTATTATTATTATTATTGTTGTTCATTTATTATTATTATGATTATTGTTGGTATTATAGATATTATTGTTTTTATTAATGGTATTATCATATTATTAGTAGTCGTAGTAGTAGCAATAATATTAGTATTACTATGAATATTATTTTTTATTAATATTATTATTATTATTTATATACAGGATTTATATAGCACCAACAGTTTACATATAGATGGGGGCTCAAGACAGTTCATTATGCAGGAAGCTGTCATTTAGTCTGCATGCCTGGCATGATCAGATAATGATTATTATTTTATTAGTAGTAATAGTATTTTCAATAATAATAATAATAATAATATACATTATATTGTTTTCATTAATGTTATTATTATTAGTAGTAGAAGTAGTATTTTCATTAATATTATTTTTATCAATATTATTATTAATATTATTACAAAATTATTGTTTTTATTCATATTATTATTAATATTATTGGTAGTATTAGTATTTTCATTAATATTATTTTTTTAATTAATAATAATTATAATATTATTATTAATATAAATATTATTGTTTTCATTTATTTTTTTGTTTAACTTATCATTATTTTCATTATTATTATTATTGTTATTATACAAGATTTATAACACCAATGGTTTGCTCAGTGCTTTACAAAATAAAAAACACGTTACAGTCAGACCCCGTTCACACTGGGGCGACGCTACTTGCCGGGGCGACCTCACAGGTCTATGCAGGTCGCCCCCAAAAGAAGCTCTGGACCCTTTTTCTAAGTCGGAGCGACTTGTGTCGCTCCTATTAGAACGGGTCCACAGCTTCCCTATGGCAAGCGACCTACGGCGACCTGGTCGCCCCAGTGTGAACGGGGTCTTACAATATGATTTAAAGCGGAGTTCCGGCCACAAAAAAAAAAAATTTCACTAAAAATACCCCCGGGACAGTCAGGGCTAGTACATTCCACAATGGCTACCTCTGATCTGTCCCGGTTCGCACTTACCTGCAAGAAGAAATACTCGCTTTTAAAATTTCTTCTCCAGCGTTGCCATCTCTGTTGTGGGCAGCTGAAGCCGGCGCGATCCTCTTCTGTGTCCTCTTCCGTGTCCTCTTCTCCCAGAATGCGCCTGCATTGGCCCCACCGTCACTTCCGGTGCGTCGTCACATTCCTCCACAGCTTCTGGGAATGCCCAGAAGCTGTTTAGCAGGGAATGCGGCGTTGCACCGGAAGTGACGAGTGGGGCCGGTGAAGGCGCATTCTGGGAGCGATGACGTTCAGTTCCCAGGAATCATTGCAAGCCAGGAAGTGACGGCGCGGGCCGTGCGGCCGAGGGAGGAAGTGGAAGGAAGGTGAGTATTTTTTTTCTGCAATTACAAGGTAAGTAAAAAAAAAAAAATCCTAACTATCCATTTCTTTTTCAGGTGAGCTATAGCAAGCGAATGGCCCAAAATCGACTGTGTAGATTTTGTGGCCGGAACTCCGCTTTAACCAGTTCTGGACAGGAAGGATTTTCCCCCTTAATGACCAGGCCATTTTTTGCAATTTGGCACTGCGTTAATTTAACGGACAATTGCGCGGTCGTGCGACGCTGTACCCAAATAAAATTGATGTCCTTTTTTCCCCACAAACAGAGCTTCTTTTTGGTGGTATTTGATCACCTGTGCGATTTTTATTTTTTTTTTGTACTTTAAACAAAAAAGAGCAAAATTTTTGAAAATAAAAAAACACTATTTTTTACATTCTGCTATATAAAACATTCCCCCCCCCCCCCAAAAAAAAACAAATTTTAAAAATCTAAATATTTTTTATTCTTTTAGGCCAATTTGTATTCTGCTACATATTTTTTTGTTAAAAAAATCCCAATAAGTGTATATTGATTGATTTGCGCATCTACAAATTTGGGGAAAGATTTGTAATTTTTATTTATTTTTTTTATTAGTAATGGCGGCGATTTTTAGCGGGACTGCGACATTGCGGCGGACAGATCGGACCCCTATCTGACATTTTTGACACTTTTGGGGGGAACCAGTGACATTACTACAGTAATCAGTGCTAAAAATATGCACTGTTACTGTAATAATGACACTGGCAGGGAAGGGGTTAACACAGTGGTGATCAAAGGATCAGGTGTGGGCCTAGAGGGTGTTTTCTAACTGTATAGGGGAGGGACTTGTGAAATGATCATAGAGACATGTGAACCTATATAGAAGGATCATAGGCACTCTATGATCATTCCAGAGAGAAGAATGGTCAGCTGTGTTAACTACAGTTGACTGTCCTTCTCTCTCAGCGGGGGACGATCGCGGGTGCCCGGCAGCAATTGCGGGTGACGGCCCCATGGATCGGCATCCCCGCTGCCAAGTGGGAGCCCGCCGCCCGAGGCGCGCGCTCGCCCCACCCTGGCACCACGCACGCAACCGACGTAGAACTACGTTGGTTCGCGCAGGAGAGCCAGCCTGCTGCAGTAAATATGCAGCGGGCAAGGGGGCGGAGGGGAAGCTGTTAAAACAAGATGGTTGAGAGGGTCCTAAGAGCTTACAATCCAAATATTACATTTCAGCACCCAATGGAACGGCTCAACCGACACCCCGACCGGACACCTCCATTGATGGACGCTCCTAGTGCTGAAGCAATGCAAACCATTAAGTATCTGCTCCTGACCTCCAGTGACGGTGAATACCCTCACACCCCACCTATGGGCAATCCATTCTAAGTCATCTCACTGGGGAGGAGTGAAAAAGCTTTCAGCTAAATTCATTTGTCATTTAAATTAATAAAGTGTAACTAAAGGCAAAATTTGCAAAAAGTGAAAGAACTTTCCAAATTTTGAGTTCTTCCCCGGGAAATTCTTCCATTGGGGGGCGCTAATTCTGGAGACAACCAGGGATTCTTCCACTTTGGAGGGATTTCCTTTAACTTCCTGTTTTGGCTTTGGGACAGGAAGTGAAGGGAAATCTCCTCAATGGGGAACACAGATGGCAAAAAATAAACCTAATAAAATGAATTCAGGGAACTTGCACTAGCTACATCAAAAATGTAATAAATGCAAAACAGTGTTTTTTATTTTATTTTTTTTATATTGACTTAGAGTTCAGCTTAACCACTTGCCGTGACCACTCGGGAGCGCGCCTCCGGGGGCGCGCGCTCGCTCCCTAGACCCTCACAGGCTAGCGACTTAGTACTACGTCGCTCTGCCTGTGAGGGGCTGACCGCCGCAGTAAATAGTCGTGCGGCGGTCAGCCCCTCACAGGCAGAGCGACGTAGTACTAAGTCGCTAGACTGTGAGGGTCTAGGGAGCGAGCGCGCGCCCCGGGAGGCGCGCTCCCGAGTGGTCACGGACCCCCCCGTGCGCCTGTGACCGGCGGACCCGATCGTCCACCGGTCACTCGGCAATCGTCGGTGCAGAGGGAAGAAGGCAGGCGGCTGATGTAAACAAGCCGCCTGTCATTCTCCCCTGTTTAGGAATGGTGATCACACGGTTCTACTATGTAGGACCGTTGATCACTGTTCCTACACCTCAAGCCACAGCCAATCACAGTTAGAATCACGCCCCTAGGGACACACACAGCCCCTCCCGCTAAAAAAAAGTTAACCCCTTCACTGCCAGTGTAATTTTACAGTAACAGTGCATATGTATAGCACTGATTACTGTAGAAATGTCACTGGTAACCCCAAAAGTGTCAAAAATGTCAGTCAAGGGTCCGATCTGTCCGCCACAATGTCGCAGTACCGCAAAAAAAAAAAAATGCAGATCGCCGCCATTACGCGTTAAAAAAAAAAAGAACAAAAATGACAAAAATCTTTCCCTTTGTTAGTAAACGCGATAACTTTTGCGCAAACCAATCAAAATACGCTTTTTGCAATTTTTTTTTTTACCAAACATATGTAGCATAAAACAAATTGGCTGAAAATGTTAAAAAATTTTGATTTTTACTTTTTTTTGGGGGGAATTTCATATAAAAAAATGTGAAAAATATTGTTATTTTTGCAAAATTGTTGCTCTTTTTTTGTTTATAGCGCATGATCAAAAAATCGCACAGGTGATCAAATACCACCAAAAGAAAGCTCTGTTTGTGGGGAAAAAAAGGACGCCAAATTCGTTTAGGTGCAGCGTCGCACGACCGCGCAATTGTCCGTTAAAATCACGCAGTGCCGAATCGCAAAATAGGCCCTGGTCAGGAAGGGGGTAAAATCTTCAGGGGCTTAAGTGGTTAAAAAATAATAATTTTATTGATGTAATAATGAATACAGAGCTGCATTATTTTTTGTATACCTGCAAGTTCGGCTTCGAGTGTGAATGAGGCTCTAAAGTTTTGTATGGATAGACCTGTATATTGTATTGTAATAAATTCCCTATTGATGTCCCTATTACACAGGTGAACGATGGATTCTAATCACAAGGAGCTCCTCAAGAGCCTTTGTCTTGATTTGTGTTCCCATGCCGTAGCGGACGGGCTGGTTCCCCAGTATCTGTACCAGGAAGGCATCATCACCCGTGAACAATTGGAGGACATATGTGGACAGGTCACCAGTCAGAGAAGAGCCACAAAGCTCTTGGACATCCTGCCCACTCGGGGGCCCAAGCAGTGGCGGAGCCAGAGGGTTAGCTGGGGTGGCAATTGTCACCCCAGAAGAAGTCCTTGCCACCCCTGTTGCCACCCCAATCCTGGGCGGGTGGCCGGGTGCATGGCAGCGGAGGAATCACAGGGCAGGGGATCGCCGTACGGCCGGGAGCTGCGGAGGAAGGCGGATGGAGAGCAGGGAAGACCGGACTCCTGCTACTTACACAGCCAGTGGTGTCGGCAGGGGGGGTCTGAACGGAGCTTCAGCCCCGAGTGTGCCAACCAAAAAGTCCGGGTCTCGTGTGTGGATCGTCATCGTTTTAAGTTATTTGCCTTCCCCCGCCCCGAGTGTCAAATATGCCATTGCATTGCTCCTACTTTCTTCGGCTCTCAGCTGAGCTGAGCAGCGCTGCAGCCAGAAGACGGAGGGGGTGGAGGCGGAGCCAATGCTAGGCGGCAAGGAGAGGAATTTGAAATCCTCCTCCGCTCCGAGAACCTCTTCTGCTGTCACATGACGAGCGGAGGAGGATTTCAAATTCCTCCCCTTGCCGCCTAGCATTGGCTCCGCCTCCACCCCCTCCGTCTTCTTCTGGCCGCAGCGCTGCTCAGCTCAGCTGAGAGCCGAAGGAAGAAGAATGTGAGTGCCCGAGGGGGGAGGGGGGGAAAGAAGGAAGAATGTGAGTGCCCGAGGGGGGGGGAATGTGAGTGCCTGAGGGGGAGGGAGGAGGAAGAATGTGAGTGCCCGAGGGGGGGGGGAGAATGTGAGTGCCTGAGGAGGAGGGAGGAGGAAGAGGGTGAGTGCCCGAGGGGGGGGAGGAAGAAAGTGAGTGCCTGATGGGGGGGGGAGGAAGAAGAAGAAGGTGAGTGCCTGATGGGGGGGGAGGAAGAAGAAGGTGAGTGCCTGATGGGGGGGGGGAGGAGTAAGAAGGTGAGTGCCTGAGGGGGGGGGGAGGAGGAAGAAGGTGAGTGCCTGAGAGGGGGGGGAAGAAGAAGATGAGTGCCCGAGGGGGGGGGGAAGGAGGAGGAAGAAGGTTAGTGCCTGAGGGGGGGGGGGCGGAAGAAGGCTAGTGCCTGAGGGGGGAGGAGGAAGAAGGTTAGTGCCTGAGGGGGGCGCAGGGGCGCCGCCCCCCCATCCATGCGTCCAGCCCCCTAATCTGCATGCAGGGGCGTTCAATGGGATTTTTTTTTTTTGCATCACCTGATTAGAGCCAGAGGCTCTAATAGGGCGATGCAAAGGGTGGACCCGGGGCGCAGAGCAGTGCATCCCGAGCCCACCCATTGCGTGACAATAGCGAATGAATATTCGCTATTGTCACACCGATCCAACTCCTGGCCAATCAGGAAGCGCTTCCGATACGCGCTTCTTGATTGGCCACAAGACAAACCCCTTGCCATTAGCCGAGGAGGAGGCGGAAGGACTCGTGGAGACGCGCCGCCGGTCACCGGTACTCAGAAGAAGCCGCTGCTGCTGGAAGGACTCGTGGAGACGCACCGCCGGTCACCGGGACTGAGAAGAAGCCGCCCGCTGCCGCTCCAGGTAGGTAAGGGGGCACGCACGCTGATCTCTGCATTGGGGGCATGTACGCTGGTCACTGCATTGGGGGCATGTATGCTGGTCACTGCATTGGGGGCATGTATGCTGGTCTCTGCATTGGGGGCATGTATGCTGATCTCTGCATTGAAGGGGGCATGTACGCTGATCTCTGCATTGAAGGGGGCATGTACGCTGGTCACTGCATTGAAGGGGGAATGTACGCTGGTCACTGCATTGAAGGGGGCATGTACGCTGGTAACTGCATTGAAGGGGGAATGTACGCTGGTCACTGCATTGAGGGGGGCATGTACGCTGATCTCTGCATTGAAGGGGGCATGTACGCTGATCTCTGCATTGATGGGGGCATGTACGCTGATCTCTGCATTGATGGGGGCATGTACGCTGATCTCTGCATTGAAGGGGGAATGTACGCTGGTCACTGCATTGAAGGGGGCATGTACGCTGGTCACTGCATTGGGGGCATGTATGCTGGTCTCTGCATTGGGGGCATGTATGCTGGTCACTGCATTCAGGGCATGTATGCTGATCTCTGCATTGAAGGGGGCATATACACTGATCTCTGCATTGAAGGGGGCATGTACGCTGGTCTCTGCATTGAAGGGGGCATGTACGCTGGTCTCTGCATTGAAGGGGGCATGTACGCTGGTCTCTGCATTGAAGGGGGCATGTACGCTGGTCACTGCATTGAAGGGGGCATGTACGCTGGTCACTGCATTGAAGGGGGCATGTACGCTGGTCACTGCATTGAAGGGGGCACGCTGGTCACTCTGCATTGAAGGGGGCACGCTGGTCACTCTGCATTGAAGGGGGCACATACCTTAATTACTGAAGGCCCCTTTCTCACTTTTGCGACCTCAAAGTCACGCAATTTTTTACAGCGTTTTTTGCCGCAAAGCAATGCCTATTACATTTTTCTGTTTGCGCCCCCCTAACATTTTTGAGCACCAGCCGCCACTGTCCCCAATATACCTAGAACATTGTGCACATATTAATCTGCAAGTGTTCACAGATATTTATAGGTCAGAGTGTTTAACTGACAAAGAATGATGTGCCATAGAACTGCTGATGTGGATGTATTTTTCTGCTCTGTATCTAATAAATGCATACTTTACACCCCCCCTTTCCAGTACCCCCCAGAGCTCTTCAGGCCCCCCCCCCACCAGTGCTCTTTAGTCCCCCCCCCCCTCCCCCAGGACTCTTCAGCTCCCCACAGTGCTTTACAGCTCCCCCCTATTTTCATAGATTTAGGCTAATATGTATTCTGCCACATATTTTTTGTAAAAGTGTATTTTGATTGGTTTGCAAAAAAGTTATTACATCTACAAACTGGAACTTTTTATTTTTTAATTGTTTTTACTAGTAATGGCAGCGATCAGCGATTATTAGAGGGACTGCGACATTGCGGTGGACAAATCTGACACTAAATGACACTTTATATATTGACCCCCCAAAATAATACCTTGCCACCCCTGTTTTAAAAGTCTAGCTCCGCCACTGGGCCCAAGGCCTTTGACATCTTCCTGGACTCATTGACCGAATTCCCATGGGTCCAGGAGAATTTAAAGCAGCGCTGTCTAAAGATCCCTCCTGTATCGGAGAGAAAATCTTCAGCCTTGCCTGCAAATGTCCTACAGAACTGTCCCAACGACCGGCAACTGAACCGTCTGGCGGGAAAACTGGGATCGGAATGGGAGCAGGTTCTAGGTCACCTAGGACTAGACCAAAGCGACCTGTACAGGTGTAAAGTAGAACATCCATGCAACCTGCACTCACAGGTCTTGGAGGGACTGGTGAAATGGAAGCAACACATGGGACGCAAGGCCACCATCCAACGTCTGTGGGAAGCTTTGGAAGCTGCTGAGATGGATCCTTCAGAAATAAAACTTATTTTACAATGACGTTCCCCATGTGCAACTTCAGCTATGCTTCGCTTAGGACACTTTGTAGTCACCAGACCATCAATCACACCTTATTAGAATGTTTGGACATCCCTTTTCAAAGCCATGGCCGTCAATAAGAAGTTGGCCCTTCTTCCCAGCTAAAAAGAAAAGCCTCCTGTCTCCTGGGAAGGTTAAAAATAAAAATTTTACCCACATTTTTGTTAGTTATGTCATATTCTGCCCCTGATGTATACTTACCTCAGTCTGACATCCATGGCTTGCAGGAACCTTTTAGCACTTCCAGATGCAATCTTACTTTCTTCAGACACCCCCTGTTCAGTTGATCCCCATAGACTTCTGTTGAACAACTTTCAAAACTCCTTATCTATTCTTGAATAAGAAACATTCTTTGGTGATTGGATTGAAGTCATATTAATCCCTCAGTGTCAATTGATGTTTTGCCTCTAGGTCCATGTAATCAACTGTCCAAAAGGGAACAAAGTAAATGTTGGTGTCCGTGAGAGAAGTAGTGCCCCGTCATTGGTGTCAATAGAAGGAATAGGGCCTCATTGTTGGTGTCAGTGGGAGGAATAGTGCCCCCCGTCATTGGTGTCAGTGGGAGGAATAGTGCCCAATCATTGGTGTCAGTGGGAGGAAAAGTACCCCATCATTGGTATCAGTGGGAGGAATAGTGCCCCCCATCATTGGTATCAGTGGGAGGAATAGTGCCCCATCATTGGTATCAGTGAGAGGAATAGTGCCCCATCATTGGTATCAGTGGAAGGAATAGTGCCCCATCATTAGTATCAGTGGGAGGAATAGTGCCCCATCATTAGTATCAGTGGGAGGAATAGTGCCCCATCGTTGGTGTCAGTGGGAGGAAAAATACCCCATCATTGGTATCAGTGGGAGGAATAGTGCCCCATCATAGGTATCAGTGGGAGGAATAGTGCCCCATCATTGGTATCAGTGGAAGGAATAGTGCCCCATCATTAGTATCAGTGGGAGGAAAAGTACCCCATCATTGGTATCAGTGGGAGGAATAGTGCCCCATCATTGGTATCAGTGAGAGGAATAGTGCCCCATCATTGGTGTCAGTGGGAGGAATAGTGCCCCATCATTGGTATCAGTGGAAGGAATAGTGCCCCATCATTAGTATCAGTGGGAGGAATAGTGCCCCATCATTAGTATCAGTGGGAGGAATAGTGCCCCATCATTAGTATCAGTGGGAGGAATAGTGCCCCATCGTTGGTGTCAGTGGGAGGAAAAATACCCCATCATTGGTGTCAGTGGGAGGAATAGTGCCCCATCAGTAGTGTCAGTGGGAGAAATAGTGTCCCATCATTGGTGTCAATAGAAGGAATAGTGCCTCATTGTTGGTATCAGTGGGAGAAATAGACTAACACACCTTATTGGACTTTTTGGACATCCCATTTCAAATCCATGGCCGTCAATACGAAGTTGGCCCTTCTTCTCAGCTAAAAAGAAAAGCCTCCTGTCTCCTGGGAAAGTTAAAAATAAAAATTTTACCCAAATTTTTGTTATGTCATATGCTGCCCCGGATGCATCCTTACCTCAGTCTGACATCCATGGCTTTAGGCACCCCCTGTTCAGTTGATCCCCATAGACTTCTACTGAACAACTTTCACAACTCCTGATCTATTCTTGAACAATAAACATTCTTTGGTGATTGGATTGAAGTCGTATTAATCCCTCAGTGTCAATTGATGTTTTGCCTCTAGGTCCATGTAATGGACTGTTAAGTGTTCAAATCCAACAAAAAAATGTAAAAAAAAAAAAAAAACAAATTTCTTCATCATTTTAGGCCAATATGTATTGTGCTACATATTTTTGGTAAAAAGAATCCCAATAAGTGTATATGGATTAGTCTGCCAAAAGTTATTGCGTCTACAAACTATGGGATATATTTATGGAATTTGTATTTACTTTATTTTTTTACTAGTAATGGCAGCGATCAGCGATTTTTAGCTGGACTGCCACATTGCGGCGGACCAATCGGACACCTGACACTTTTTTGGGGACCAGTGACACTAATACAGTGATTAGTGCTAATAAAATGCACTGTCACTGTACTAATGACACTGGCAGGGAAGCCGTTTACATCAGGGGTGATCACAGGGGTAAGTGTGTCCCTAGGGGGGATGCTCTGACTGGGGGAAGACAAGAGATTCGCGTTTCTGCTTAACAGGAACACAAGATCTCCATCTTCTCCTCTGTGAGAACGGCGATCTGCCGTGTTTCCTGGGAACGATTGCAGGTGGCCAGCAGATATCCGGTTCAGCGGACCTACTGATTGGCACCCCCTATGTCCAATCAGCGCGCGATCCCGCCCCCAGAATCTGTTGCAGGTACGTTATTTCACACAATAGAGCCAACCTGCCATAGTATATATGTGGTAGGCGGTTGACAATTGGTTAATGAACTGGTCCATGCAAGAGACCCCACGACTAAGAATAGCAAACAGATTTATTTAGATAGAAATACTGATGGGAATCACATTAACCGCTTGCCGACTGCGCACAGTATATTTACTGCGGCAGTCAGCCCCGGCCAGGCAGAGTGACGTAGATCTATGTCGCTAGCCTGTCACCGGGTTTTGAGCCAATAGTGGGCGAGCGCGCGCCCCGGCTCGTTCACAGAGGAGTCCGCGCGTGTGACCGGCGGACCCGATGTCCGCCGGTCACTACGATCGTCGGTACAGCGGGAGAAAGGCGGAGCGGCTTATGTAAACAAGCCGCCTGTCATTCTCCCCTGTGTAAAAATGGAGATCAGACGGTTCTACTATATAGGACCGTTGATCTCTGTTTTTACACTAGTAGCCATGTCCCATCACAGTTAGAAACACGCCCCTAGGGACACATTTAACCCCTCCCTCTCCAATACTGTTAACCCCTTCCCTGCCAGTGTCATTTTACAGTAACAGTGCATATGTATAGCACTGATTACTGCAGTAATGTCACTGGTACCCCCAAAAGTGTTAAAAATGTCAGTCAAGGGTCCGATCTGTCCGCCACAATGTCGCAGTCCAGCAAAAAAAAAAAAATCGCAGATCGCCGCCATTACGCGTTAAAAAAAAAAAACACCAAAAATGACAAAAATCTTTTCCTTTGTTAGTAAACGCGATAACTTTTGCGCAAACCAATCAAAATACGCTTTTTGCGATTTTTTTTTTTTTTACCAAACATATGTAGCATAAAACAAATTGGCCGAAAATGTTAAAAAATTTTGATTTTTACATTTTTTGGGGGGTAATTTCATATAAAAAAAAGTGAAAAATATTGTTATTTTTGCAAAATTTACGCTCTTTTTTTGTTTATAGCGCATGATCAAAAAAATCGCACAGGTGATCAAATACCACCAAAAGAAAGCTCTGTTTGTGGGAAAAAAAGGACATGAAATTCGTTTCGCAATTGACCGCGCAATTGTCCGTTAAAGTCACACAGTAAAAAATCGCAAAAAACCCCCTGGTCAGGAAGGGGGTAAAATCTTCTGGGGCTTAAGTGGTTAAAGGGGGGTTGAGTTCCATCCAGTCATTTTTCTGAGAAAGATATGATTGTTCAGTTTGGACCAATCAGAGATTCCTGAATGATAGTGAATGGAAGGAACTAGTATAATAATGGCAGAGAGGAGACACTTGGGGAAGGAGACCTGACTGAGGAGAGTGGGAATATTGGATAAGTTTGTTGGTTGGTAATTCATCCAGTTTATGATGATTTGATTGGGTTTTGATGGGGTGAATCTGTGGCTGTGATTTATATGCCGCTTAGAATTGGTTTTGTAATATTTGTGAAATGTTTTCTTGGTATTGCTGTTCATCTTTGTTTGTGATATTTATACCTCTAAAAGCAGGAATTCCCAAACTGTGGGTCGCGAGCGGCATTTCAGAGGGTCGCCGGCGGATTTTGAGCCAGAGCTGCCCAGGCATCGGCAGCGCACTGTGTTACGAGCAGGAAGGCGGGGCCTTGAGCTCCACTGACGCTCCGACCCCCGCCCCTTGCTGTGCGCGCTGTTCTGTATGAGGGAGTGGAGCTGTGCAGTGCATCGCATTGGAGCTGAGCACCAGGACCAGTCACCAGGTAGGCCACAGTCCAGACACTGCTTGATGGCTTATTTTAGGCCTGGTTGGCGACACACATTTGCACAGGCATAGCAGCCCATTGATACAAATGGGCTGCTATGCCTGCGTTTTCCGCTGAAAAAAGATGCATGCAGAATTTTAAAAAAATGCAGTGACCTTGAAATCAATCCTGCTTTTGCACCATGCGACTTACCTGCAGTTCCTGCACACGCAAACTGTGTTTTTAAATGCTTGGCCCACATATATGAAGGCAGAAAGCTTGCCAGTGCAGGAACTGCAGGTAAGTTGCATGGTGCAAAAGCAGGATTGATTTCACGGCCACTGCATTTTTTAAAATGCTGCATGTACCTTTTTTCTGCGGAAGACGAGGTCATAGCAGCCCATTCAAATTAGTCTGCTGCTATGCCTGTGCAAATGTGGGCCGCCAACCCACATACATGTGAACCAGGCCTAAAGCAATAGTAAAGTCATTTACAAATAAAAACTGCGACGGGCGGTCAGGAACCAGTTAAGTCATACCGCACTATTATAACACTGCGATGTGTAAAGGGGCACTATGACGTGAAAATGGCTACAGTGTAATGGGACGCTGCGATGTGTAAAGGGGCACTATGACGTGAAAATGGCTGCAAGTGGGTCCCGAAAAATAACTGTATTCAGAAGTGGGTCTCGGCCCAAAAAAGTTTGGGAAGCCCTGCGCTAAAGGATTGTTTGTATATAATATTTACTTACCAGTAACTATGGTGTCTATATTTACTTTATCATGCAATATACTATTATTTGGCAGGGTAGAGTATGTGTGACGGTGTGTGTGGGTTGGGGTTGGTAGGGATACATGCGGTTAACCAGGAGATGCCTGTGACCCAAGGTTAAAGCTAGTGCGGATACCTTTGAACTGAGGGGTGGAGTTGGTAGGGGTACTTGTGATCTGAGGGGTGAGTTTGGTGGGGATACCAGTGACTCAGGGTGTAAGGGTGGTGTGGATACATGTGACCCGAGGGGGTAAGGTTGATGGGGTTACATGTGACATGGGGGATAAGGTTGGTGGGTATACCTGTGACCTGGGGGGTTAGGTTGGTAAGGTACATGTGACGTGGAGGGTGAGGTTGGTGGGAATACATGTGATGTAGGGGATAAGGTTAGTGGGTATACCTGTGACCCAGGGGGTTAGGTTGGTAAGGTACATGTGACGTGGAGGGTGAGGTTGGTGGGAATACATGTGATGTAGGGGATAAGGTTAGTGGGTATACCGGTGACCCAGGGGGTTAGGTTGGTAAGGTACATGTGACGTGGAGGTAAGGGTGGTGGGTATCCCCGTGACCCGGGGTGAGGGTGGTAAGGTACATGTGACGTGGTGGTAAGGTTGGTGGGTATAGCTGTGACCCGGGAGGTTAGCCCGGTGGGATTACCTGTGACCCAGGGGATTAGGTTAGTCACAGGTAATCCTGGAAGGTGGGGATAACCTGTGACCTGTGAGGTAAGGTTGGTGGGGATACATGTGACCTGGAGGTGAGCTTTGTGGGAATTCTTGTGGCGCAGGGGCTGAGGTTGGTGGGGATACCTGTGACCCGGGGGCTGAGATGGTTGGGGATACCTGTGACCCATGTGGTAAGCTGGGAGGTAACATTGGTAGGGCTACCTGTAACCTGAGGGGTGATGTTAGTAGGGATACATGTGACATGGGGGGGGGGGGGGAAGGTTGGTGGGGATATATGTCATGTGGGGGTAGGGTTGATGGGTATACCTGTGACCTGGGTGTGAGGTTGGTGGGAATACATGTGACATGGAGGGTAAGGTTGGTGGGGATACATGTGACATGGATGGTAAGGTTGGTGGGGATACATGTGATGTAGGGGGTAAGGCTGGTGGGGATACATGTGATGTAGGGGGTAAGGCTGGTGGGGATACCTATACCCCAGGGGGTAGGTGAGGTTAGTCACAGGTATCCCTGTGAGGTGGAGATACCTGTGACCTGGGAGGTAAGTTTAGTGGGAATATCGGTGACCTGGGGAGTAAGGTAGGTGAGAATACCTGTGACCCCAGGGCTGAGGTTGGCGAGGATACCTATGACGTGTGGAATAAAGTTGGTAGGTATACCTTTGACCTGGGGGGTGAGGTTGGTAGAGTTGGTGGCAAAACCTATGACCCAGGGCTGAGTTCAGTTAGAATAACTGTGACCCAAGGGATAGTGGGGATACCTGTGACTGGGGTGGTAAGAATAGTGGAGATACCTTACCTGGGTGCTAAGCTCAGTGAGGATATCTGTGACCTGGGGAGTGAGTTTGTGGGGATACCCATGACCCGGGTGGTGAGGTTGGTGGGGATACATGTGATCTGGAGGTGAGCTTGGTGGGAATACCTGTGACCTGGGGGATGAGGTTGGTGGGGATACTTGTCAGTGGGGGGTTAGGATAAGGACAATGGAGATATCTGTGATCGGAAGGTAATGTTGATGAGGTTGTATAATTGAAATCTTTTCATTATCACATTATTTGAACTGTTTTTGGATCACGGATATTCTTTGGTATCCACCTGGAACTTTTTTTCATTCTTTTAAGTTTTGCATATTTATTTTCACCTGTTTGCACTTTGGTTATACAATGTTGTTATATTCAGGAATCTGATATGTATATGAATTGGGGCACATCATTTTATGATTTTATGCACTACACATTCTTATATACCCTTCCTTTGGGATTTTAGCTTATTTTATGACAGCAAACTTTATTTGTATATTTTTCTCTTTATCCAGTATTCAGAGAGTCTAGTTAATGAGGATACCTGTGACCTGGGGGGAAGGTAGGTGAGTGGAGATACCTGTGACCTGGGGGGGAAGTTAGGTGAGTGGAGATACATGTGACCTGGGGGGAAGGTAGGTGAGTGGAGATACATGTGACCTGGGGGGAAGGTAGGTGAGTGGAGATACATGTGACCTGGGGGGAAGGTAGGTGAGTGGAGATACCTGTGACCTGGGGGGAAGGTAGGTGAGTGGATATACCTGTGACCTGGGGGGAAGGTAGGTGAGTGGAGATACCTGTGACCTGGGGGGGAAGTTAGGTGAGTGGAGATACCTGTGACCTGGGGGGGAAGTTAGGTGAGTGGAGATACCTGTGACCTGGGGGGAAGGTAGGTGAGTGGAGATATCTGTGACCTGGGGGGAAGGTAGGTGAGTGGAGATACCTGTGACCTGGGGGGAAGGTAGGTGAGTGGAGATACATGTGACCTGGGAGGAAGGTAGGTGAGTGGAGATACATGTGACCTTGGGGGAAGGTAGGTGAGTGGAGATACCTGTGACCTGGGGGGAAGGTAGGTGAGTGGAGATACCTGTGACCTGGGGGGGAAGGTAGGTGAGTGGAGATACCTGTGACCTGGGGGGAAGGTAGGTGAGTGGAGATACATGTGACCTGGGGGGAAGGTAGGTGAGTGGAGATACATGTGACCTGGGGGGAAGGTAGGTGAGTGGAGATACATGTGACCTGGGGGGAAGGTAGGTGAGTGGAGATACATGTGACCTGGGGGGAAGGTAGGTGAGTGGAGATACATGTGACCTGGGGGGAAGGTAGGTGAGTGGAGATACATGTGACCTGGGGGGAAGGTAGGTGAGTGGAGATACCTGTGACCTGGGGGGAAGGTAGGTGAGTGGAGATACCTGTGACCTGGGGGGAAGGTAGGTGAGTGGATATACATGTGACCTGGCAGTGAGATTGGAGGGGAGATCATTGACCTAGAGATTGAGGTTAGAGAGATACCAATGCCCCAGGGGTTGAGGTTAGTGGGAATACATGTGATGTGATGTGGGGTGGGGGGGCTAAAGTTGATGGGGATACCTGTGAGCTTGGTGGAAATTCATGTGACTTGGGAGTTGAGGTAGGTGTGGATACCGGAGACCCGAGGATGAGGGGTGGTACGGTTGGTGGGGATGTCTTTGACTGGAGGGTAAAGTTGATATGAATACCTGTGACCGAGGGTGGTAACGTGGGTGGAGATAACCAGGACCGGGACAAGGGGAGGCGGCTGCCCTGGGTACTGTGGTATCATGTGAGGTTGGGGGGGCAGTACAAGGCGATTGAGGGGAGGGGATTTGTGTGGCAAGGAGGAATTTGGGGATGCAACAGGAGGTAAGAATTGTTATAGGAGGGGAAATTTGGGGAGGTTTGTGCCAGGATGGGGGATTTGTGCTAGAAAAAGTAATATAGTGGGGGGGAGCTGGATTTGTGCTAGGATGGGGTAGGGGAATTTGTGCTCAGGAGAGACATTTGTGGGGTAGAGAATTTGTGTAAGGAAGGGGAAATTTTCTTGGAGGGGGGGGGGGTTCAGGAGGTTTTGAGCTAAGCATGCAGATTACACATGATGCTAATAAATCTTGGGGGGGGGGCGCTATTTGGCGATCCTGGAGTGAGGTTGGTGGGAATACCTTTGACCTGGAGAGTGTGGTGGGCAAATGTGTGCAACTAAAACCTCTGTTTTTAACACAAACTGTCTATTTGATTTTGTTGCAGGCTAGCTGGTAAGTGTGCTGGGAAATATTTTTTTTTGTTTGTGTTGTGCATTGCCCTTCCATGTGCATCTTACTGCAAAGGCTAGTTATAGATTGGGGTGGTTGCCACATGTATGCACAGCGTGCTGGCCGAGTCTGGCGTGGAGACACACGATGCCTCTAGATGTCATTATGCTCTTGTTGGGTGTCGAGTGTGTCCCCCCCATACAGCTCCCTCCAGGCAAACCTGCACTTAATCTATTTATTCAGTGCTATACAGGTGCATCTCATAAAATGAGACTATAATCAAAAAGGGAATTTATTTCAGTAATTCAATTCAAAAAGTGAAACTCAGATTTTATAGATGCGTTACACACTGCTAAAAAAAAAAATTAAAGGAATAATTTGAAAACACATCAGATCTCAGGTCCGGTTCACACTTATGCGATGCGGGAAGGCTACGAATCCGCAGCCTGTTCCCGCATCGCACACTGGCTGCATACTCTCACCACATGAGGCCGGGCATTGTCTGGCCTCATGTGGTGAGAGTATGCATCCAGTTCCTGGGGAATGAAGGAATTGATACCATTGAATGGCCCCCACGCTCGCCTGACCTAAATCCAATAGAACACCTCTGGGACATTATGTATCGGTCCATCCGACACTGCCAGGTTGCACCTCAGTCTGTTCAGGAGCTTAGTGATGCCCTGGCCCAGATCTGGGAGGAAATACCCCCAGGACACCATCCGTCGTCTTAGTAGGAGCATGCCCCGACGTTGCCAGGCATACATACAAGCATGTGGGGGGGCCATACAAACTACTGAGGGCCATTCTGAGTTCCTGTAATGAAATTTCAGCAAACTTGACTAGCCTGTTGCATCATTTTTTTACTTTGATTTTTGGGGTGTCTTTGAATTCAGCCCTCTGTAGGGTGATCATTTTATTTTCTAATTAAATGATGTGGCATCCTTTAGTTCCCAACACATTACCCAGTCCATACCAGTAGAGATCCCAACACATTACCCAGTCCATACCAGTAGAGATCCCAACACATTACCCAGTCCATACCAGTAGAGATCCCAACACATTACCCAGTCCATACCAGTAGAGATCCCAACACACTACCCAGTCCATACCAGTAGAGATCCCAACACATTACCCAGTCCATACCAGTAGAGATCCCAACACATTACCCAGTCCATACCAGTAGAGATCCCAACACATTACCCAGTCCATACCAGTATAGATCCCAACACACTACCCAATCCATACCCGTATAGATCCCAACACATTACCCAGTCCATACCCGTATAGATCCCAACACATTACCCAGTCCATACCCGTATAGATCCCAACACATTACCCAGTCCATACCAGTATAGATCCCAACACATTACCCAGTCCATACCAGTATAGATCCCAACACACTACCCAGTCCATACCAGTATAGATCCCAACACACTACCCAGTCCATACCAGTATAGATCCCAACACACTACCCAGTCCATACCCGTATAGATCCCAACACATTACCCAGTCCATACCCGTATAGATCCCAACACATTACCCAGTCCATACCCGTATAGATCCCAACACATTACCCAGTCCATACCAGTATAGATCCCAACACACTACCCAGTCCATACCCGTATAGATCCCAACACACTACCCAGTCCATACCCGTATAGATCCCAACACATTACCCAGTCCATACCAGTATAGATCCCAACACATTACCCAGTCCATACCCGTATAGATCCCAACACATTACCCAGTCCATACCCGTATAGATCCCAACACATTACCCAGTCCATACCCGTATAGATCCCAACACATTACCCAGTCCATACCCGTATAGATCCCAACACATTAACCAGTCCATACCAGTATAGATCCCAACACATTACCCAGTCCATACCGTATAGATCCCAACACATTAACCAGTCCATACCAGTATAGATCCCAACACACTACCCAGTCCATACCCGTATAGATCCCAACACACTACCCAGTCCATACCCGTATAGATCCCAACACATTACCCAGTCCATACCCGTATAGATCCCAACACATTACCCAGTCCATACCCGTATAGATCCCAACACATTACCCAGTCCATACCCGTATAGATCCCAACACATTACCCAGTCCATACCCGTATAGATCCCAACACATTACCCAGTCCATACCCGTATAGATCCCAACACATTACCCAGTCCATACCAGTATAGATCCCAACACATTAACCAGTCCATACCAGTATAGATACCAACACATTACCCAGTCCATACCGTATAGATCCCAACACATTAACCAGTCCATACCAGTATAGATCCCAACACATTAACCAGACCATACCAGTAAAAGATGAGAAGCTACATGTATTTCTTCAAACCCAAGCTAAACCTTCTTTGTATTTAATCATTGTTATACATTAGGGACTGATCGATTATCGGGGGCCGATATGCACTTTCTCCGATATATCGAATTCGGCCCCGGAGGTTACCGATATTGCTGATATTTCGGGAAAGTGCTTGTACCAGAGTGATGTCTGCAGCTAGAGGCATCACCCCGGTACCGGCGTCCATAGCCGATGGTCGGCTGTCTTGTAATGACAACTGATGTGGCTGAGAAGCCGCTCGGCTGTCATTACAAGGAGCGGGAGGGGAAGTCCCTCCGCCGCCTTCCGCGGCTCGCCCGGGTCTCCCGTCCCACTAAGAGACCTGGGCAACCAGCCTGCACGGCCGCCGAACACCCGATCAAAGCCGCATTCGGCTCTGATTGGGTCTCCATGTAAAAACCCGGAAGTGATGTCATGACATCACTTCCGGGTACTGTCTGGTGGCAGATTCCAAAAAAGACAGCATTCAAAACAGCCAAACTTGGCGTTTTGAATGCTTTGAAGTGCAGAGGAGGGGAAAAAAAAAATTATATATATATTTATATAATTTTTTTTTTTTTTTTAAATGTACGAAAATATTGGCCAATACCGATATGCGATGACCAAAATATCGGTAATAAAAAAAACAATATCGTTCGATCACCATTATATATGTTCAGGCTGTTTTAAAAAGTAAAGGACGCCTTTAAATAGACTCCTATGTGACAGCCTATAATACAGAATAATTAAACTATGTCTGTTAATTAAAAAAATAAAATAAAAAAATGAAATAATAAAATACAATTTTCAAAACTATATTATTGTTTCCAGGCATAATAAAAACAGTTTACAAGGGAACCTTTTTTCAAGTTTAGTTACACATGTGAATGAAATCACCATAATATAAAGTAAATCTGATTGGGTGCGTAAAACTTTGAAATGTCTATACACAATTTGTTATAGTGTATGTCTGGGCAAAATAGAAATTAAAAAATATAATACACGCACATTTCCCCAAGTACAGAAAAATACCTAGGCAAACTAAACAAATGCAGCAAAAAATGACATGCGAATCTGCCAGCAATCCAGTGAGCTCCTAACCTCCTGTAGGGTGCTGACAGCGCTGTCTCTGCTGCGTCGAAATCCTCCCAAAAAATGCTGAAAGTGCAGAAATATACCTAATAATTTGCCAGAAATATCCACAGACGCCTGAGCATGTCTGGACAAAAAAAAAAAAAAATATATATATATCTATATTAACCACTTGCCAACCGCCACAAGTACATATACTGCGGCGGTCAGCTCCGGCCAGGCAAAGTGACGTATATATACACGTCACTAGCCTGTCACCGGCTTGTGAGCCAATAGCGGGCGAGTGCCCGCCCCGGCTCATTCACTAAGGAGTCCGTGCGTGTGACCGGCGGACCCGATGTCCGACAGTCACACTGCGATCGTCGGTAGAGAGGGAGAAAGGCAGGCGGCTGATGTAAACAAGCCGCCTGTCATTCTCCCCTGTGTAAAAATGGAGATAAGACGGTTCTACTATGTAGGACCGTTGATCTCTGTTTTTACAGTAGCAGCCATGTCCAATCACAGTTAGAAGCACGCCCCTAGGACCCACTTAACCCCTCCCTCTCCAATACAGTTAACCCCTTCCCTGCCAGTGTCATTTTTACAGTAACCGTGCATATGTATAGCACTGATTACTGTAGTAATGTCACTGGTAACCCCAAAAGTGTCAAAAATGTCAGTCAAGGGTCCGCTCTGTCCGCCGCAATGTTGCAGTCACGCAAAAAAAACAAAAAAAAAAAAAAAATCGCAGATCGCCGCCATTACTCGTTAAAAAAACAAAAAAAAACACACCAAAAATGACAAAAATCTTTCCCTTAGTTAGTAAACGCGATAACTTTTGCGCAAACCAATCAAAATACGCTTTTTGGGTTTTTCTTTTTACCAAACATA
>NC_138774.1:285509106-285545606 GCF_965119305.1 Pelophylax lessonae
CATAACAAAACAAACAAAAAATAAATAAATAGAAAACAAAATAAACATTAAGAGCCCGTTCATATACAGGCGACCCGACTTCCCGGGGCGACCTGTGAAGTCGCGGTGCAATGCTCGCACCTCGACCTCGGAGCGGCATGCACGGACTTCATATCATTGAAGTCAATGCAGGTCGCTTCAGGTCGCCCCAAAGTAGCTCAGGACCCTTTTTCTAAGTCGGAGCGACTTGTGTCGCTCCTATTAGAACGGGTCCTGTACTAATCTATGGCAGGCAACCCGCGGCGACTTGTCAGGTGACCAGGTTGCCTGACAAGTTGCCCCAGTGTGAACCGGCTCTTAAACAAAAAAAAAAAAAAAAAACTTCCCAAGAAAATTAACAAAAAACCCCTATAACCAAAAAAAAAAAAAAAATCAACAAAAAAATTGAAAACAAAAAGTAATAGAAAAAAAAAAAAAACACAACCAAAATAAAGAAAAACAAAAATAGCTAAAAAAAACAAACAAAAAATTGAGAAAAAAAATAAAGTCAAAAACAAAAAGCCCCCCACAAAAAACAAGGAAATAAATAAAAAAAATGAATATGTACTATGACCAAGGAGAACTGGGCAGGGGTGACAACACAGCTTAGAATTTCAGTGCAGCAGAGGCAGCGTTGTCAGCTCATTACAAGAAGTTAGGCGCTCACTGGATTTCTGGCAGATGATTAGATACTTTTCTGTAACATTTTAAAGGGATATTACATGGGAAATCATTGCATAGAAGTATCCTTTTTTTTTTCTTTAAACTTTTGCCCGGACATACACTTTAAAACATGGCGGCTGCACTGCTGGATTTTAGCAGCATGATACTAGAGCCAGGCTTCTGTTCATGGAGTCTAACATGATCAGCTAACATCATGAACACTTTGCAGTCTCTCCTCTATATTGCTCGGTTTCTGTGATATTTTGGGCTACTATGGCCAACCATAGTCATCTTATTGTCCAATCAGTGACCTACAACACTCTAGAGTAGGTCTCAAGAAGCGACAAGGCAAAAAGGCGATTGTGGCAAAAGTGCATTTTTTTTAGGATGGCAACTGTCCGTTGGTCACTGCATGGAGCAGCCGCTGTGCGGCAGAGAGTCCTGCAAGGTGATGGCCACTGATTTGGAGAGGTAAGTCATTGTGCCGAAGCGTCCGCTGGGGGCGCTGTCATACAGCAAGCAGCTGATTCCAGTTCCGGGGCCAACTTTCAGCATGCTGTCGTCTGCGCCGAGCACTTTCTGCCGAGAGGAAAAAGAAACAACGTTACAATATTATTAATATTTGGGAATTCTATTGCGCCAGCGGCTTGTGCGGCACATAAAATAAAAGGGGGGGGGCGGTACAGTCTCCAAATTCAAGAGGATTGGGTAAACCTTGACCATGAGAGCAAATTATCTAAAAAGGAAGTGGCACTGTTACTGGTCGACTCATGTATTGGGGGGGGGGGGGGGGAACTCTGATGAGATGCGAGGCCCCTAATGTGATGGGGGGTTTCTGATGTGAATGGGGGCTCCAATGTGATGGGGGGGGGGGGGGAATCATGTATAGGGTGGTCTCTAATGTGATGGGGGGCTTCTGATGTGTAGGAAGGACTATGACTGGATGGGAGGCCTCTTTTATGAATGGGAGACCCTAATGTCATGGGTGGTTTCCCTCCCATCTGATGGGGGGGGGGTGACTCATATATAGGGGGACCTCTGATGTGAAGGGGGGGGTGATGTAAAGAGGGAATCTCAGATTTTATGGGGGGGGGGCACCCTTGATGCAATGAAGGGATGTCCGATGTGAAGGGGGGGGGGGACCTCTGATTTTGAGGGGTGGTGGAGACGACCTACTGTATGTATAGGGGGTCTCTGATGTGAATGAGGGGGACCCATGTATAGGGGGTCTCTGATGTAAATGTGGGGTCCAATGTGATAAGGGGGACCCATGCATAGGGGGTCTCTGATGTAAATGTGGGGTCCAATGTGATAAGGGGGACCCATGTATAGGGGTGGTCTCTGATGTGATGGGGAGCCTCTGATGTGATGAGGGGGGTCTCTGATGCATAGGGGGACCTTTGATGTAATGGGGGATCCTCTGATGCGAAGGGGGAGGACTCCTATATAGAGGGTCTCGGATGTGACATGGGAACTCTGATGTGATGGGGGATCTCTGCACTGAAAGGGGGGGGGGAGGGATGGATGTGATGAGGGGGATCTCGATTGTTATTTGGGGGGGGGGGGTAACTCCTGATGTGAAGGAGGGGAACCTTACGATTTTGAGGGGTGTACTTTATTTCTGTATAGGTGGTCTCTTATGTGATGGGGGGTCCTCTGATGCGAAGGGGGGTGACTCATATATAGCGGGTCTCTGATGTGATGGGGGGGTTTGAGGTAACAAGCGGATCTCAGATTTTATGGGAGAAGCCTGATATGAAGAGTGGGGGACGTCTGATGTGAACAGGGGGGGGACCTCTGATGTGAAAGGGACCTTTGATTTTGAGGGGTAGTGGGGACGATCTACTATACGTTTAGGGGGTCTCTGATGTAAATGTGGGGTCCAATGTGATAAGGGGGACCCATGTATGCATAGGGGGGGGCTCTGATGCACAGGGGGAACTTTGATGTAATGGGGGGTCCTCCAATGCGAAGGGGGATGACTCTTATATAGAGGGTCTCTGATGTGATAGGGGGACCTCTGAATTGCAGGGGGGGGGGGGGATCTCTGATGTGATGGGGAGCCTCTGTTGTGAATTGGGGCTCTAATGTGATCAGGGGGGGCCATGTATAGGGGGTCCTCTGATGCGATGGGGAAACTCTGATATGAAGAGTGGTGGGGACCTTTGGTATAAAGAAGGGACCTCTGATGTGAAAATAAATACATCTCAGCTGCTGTTGGTATGTGGATGTTATTCCGCTTTATAATGAATAGAGATTTGAAGATTGATGTGCTGATTGCAGAGGACTGCACACACCATGAACTGGTTGGAATCTATTATACATAAGATGGGAAGAGGACGGCTCCTGACCTGCTCCTGGCAGAAAAGTTCATTAGCGATGCGAACAATCTTCTTTCTTTACACAGTCCTCCACTGTCCTATACAATTATATGTGCATTTAAAGTATTTTATACATGCCATTTCCCTTGTGTAGACATCCAAAAGCCCTGAGACTAAAGCCGAGTGCTGCTATCTTAGGAGTGATGTCAGCAGCCCCTAAAGACTAGTAGCTGACACTCCAATTTAATCCTTCTCCCTGGTAGCTACATAAAACATTATGCAGGGAGGGGAGGGGCAGAGGAGCTGGGCCAGCACAGACAGGATGACTTTCCCAGAGGGCAATGATATGAAAGGAGGGAGGGGCTGGGTCAGCACAGAATGTAATTAGACACTCCCAGAGGAGGAGAGAGCTATGACATGCAAGGAGAGTGGAGCTGGGTCAGCACAAAATGTAATTAGACACTCCCAGAGGAGGAGAGGGCTATGACATGCAAGAAGAGAGGAGCTGGGCCAGCACAGAGGGAATCAGACAGACAGTCTTAGAGAAGGAGAGGGCCATGACATGGAAAAAGGGAGGAGCTTAGTCAGCATAGAAGGTAATAAGACACTTTTGGAGGAGGAGATTACTATGACAGCAAGAAGGGAATAGCTGGGCTAGCACAGAAAGTTATTAGGCACTCCCAGAGAAGGAGAGGGCTGTGGCATGCAAGTAGGAAGGAGCTGGGCCAGCACAGAGAGTAAAAAGACACTCCCAGAGGAGGAGACTGCTATGGCATGCAAGGAGAGAGGAGTTGGTCTAGCACAGAGGGAAGCAGACAGTCCTAGAGGAGGAGAGGGCCATGACAAGCAAAAAGGGAGGAGCTGGGCCAGCATAAGAAGTAATTAGACACTTTTGGAGGAGGAAACTTCTAAGATGGGCAAGGAGGGAACAGCTGAGCCAGCACAGAAAGTTATTAGACACTCCCACATGGGGAGAGGGCTATGACATGCAAGGAGAGAGGAGCTGGGTCAGCATAGAAATTTATTAGACACTCCCAGAGGGGGAGAGGGCTATGACATGCAAGGAGGGAGGAGTTGGGTCAAAACAAGAAGGTAGATACTCCCAGCAAAGAAAAGGGCTAGGACATGCAAGGAGAGGAGCTGGGCCAGCACAAGTATATAGACGCTTACGGAGCTGGAGATTACTATGATGGGCAGGGAGGGAACAGAAATTAGACAGTTCCAGAAGAGGAGAGAGCTATGACATGCCAGGGGGAAGGAGCTGAGCCAGCACAGAAAGTTATTAGACACTCCCAGAGGGGGAGAGATCTACGACATGCAAGGAGAGAGGAGCTGGGTCAGCATAGAAAGGTATTAGACACTCCCAGCAAAGAAGAGGGCTAGGACATGCAAGGAGAGGAGCTGGGTCAGCACAACAAGTATATAGACACTTTCAGGGCTGGAGATTACTATGATGGGCAGGGAGGGAACAGCTGGGTCAGCACAGAAATTAATACACACTTCCAGAGGGGGAGAGGGCTATGGCATGCAAGGAGAGAGAAGCTGGACCAGCACATATATTATTACACACTCCCAGAGAGAGAGGGGAGAGGGCTATGACATGCAAGGGGGAAGGAGCTGAGCCAGCACAGAAAGTTATTAGACACTCCCAGAGGGGGAGAGGGCTATGACATGCAAGGGGGAAGGAGCTGAGCCAGCACATAAAGTTATTAGACACTCCCAGAGGGGGAGAGGGCTATGACATGCAAGGGGGAAGGAGCTGGGCCAGCACAGAAATTATTACACAATCCCAGAGGGGGAGAGGGCTATGACATAGCAAGAGGGGAATGCTGAGGGAATTAAAGCTTCTGAAGAAGTCACATTTCCTAGCAGGTTCAGAGGCACATTGCAAGCGAATAGAGAGCTGTATATGGAATGGGAAAATGCTGCAAATATGCATTTTATATACTTGTTTACCTGCAAATTTTTGTAAGGATCCCTTTAAACACTGCACACAAGAAACCATTGGGTAATGTATTAATCAAGCATTAATCCAAAGCTGAAATGCCAATTTTGTGTGGACTGACTCTATGCAATGCTGTACCTCACGTGTGCTAGAAGAAGGCAGGACAAACCCTTCCACAGACAATCCATGGCACTGAAAAAAAATTAAAAAAAAAAAAGAACATTTGAGAGACTCGGCCTTCTCCATGACTCTTCTTGTAATGTAAAGAATTTATTATATATATATTTATGCCTCACCTTCTGCAAAATAGCCCAAACTTTCTGATAGAAGCCAACTGGCACTCTGTTCAAAGCCCCATCCAGTCGTCTTCTACCGAGCCACTGCCCTTGTCGGCTATCAGAGGCGCCTTCGTCATCGGATGAGGTCGTGCTGAAACGGTCACCAGACACAGAAAGAGCATCACCAGGCCTCTGAGGAAGGAATGAAATTGTATATCAGTAAAATAAAAGCAATTTGACCATACCTGTATTTTGGCACAGTCCCCCTTTCCACTAGTCTTCCCTGATCCTCGATGAGCTTAGCCACCACTAAGGGATCTCCCATCAAGCTATTCTTCTGCACATGCTGGAAGGATATCAATGCATTCTGAGGGACAGGTCATATGTATAGCATCCCAAAGGTAGACTCTTGGTTGAAAAGAATGGAGATTCTGCAGTAGTAGTGGTTACGGTACCCCCCTGGTAGATGACATGGGCTCATCTAATCTAAGTGACAGTTGGTAGTCACCAGAACACCCCACAAGAGGTAATGGGCTGGAAACCCTAATGGTCTCCAGTTTTCTTTGCCGCAAACTGCCACCAGGTTGTGGCTCACAGGACCACCCTATCAAGTGGTTGGTGAACAGAAGGGCTACGGTGCACTGGCAGTCCACAAAGAGGCATTCAAGAGAGTATTCAGGTCCAGGCAGAGGTTGGCAGATGACATGGGCTCATCCGAAGCGCAGAGTCTAAGTGACAGTTAGTCATCACCAGAACACCCACAAGAGGTAATGGGCTGGAAACCCTAATGGTCTCCAGTTTTCTTTGCCGCAAACTGCCACCAGGTTGTGGCTCACAGGACCACCCTATCAAGTGGTTGGTGAACAGAAGGGCTATGGTGCACTGACAATACATAAAGAGGCAGGCTAGAGAGTATTCAGGTCCAGGCAGAGGTTGAGGTAGGCAAGAGAGTAGTCAGGTTCAGATAGAGGTCAAGGCATTCAAGAGAGAAATGTCCAGGCACAGGTCTTGGCAGGCAGCGAGCAAGAGGGTAGTCAGTTCCAGGCTGAGGTTGAGGCAGGCAGCAGGCAAGAGGGTAGTCAGGACAAGGCAGGCAGTAGACAGAGTAATCAAGTCTAGGTAGAGGCAGGCAGGAGAGGATTCAGGTTCAGGCAGAGGTCTTAGCAGGCAAGAGAGTAGGGAGGTTCAGGCACAGGTTAAAGCAGGCAGCAGGCAAGATAGTAGTCGGGTCGAGGCAGCCAGTAGGCAAGAGACTAGTCAAGTCTAGGCAGAGGTCATGGCAGATGCCAGGCAAGAGTAATCAGGTCTAGGCAGAGGTTGAGGCAGGTGGCAGGCAACAAAGAGAACGAAACCAGGCAGAAGGCAAGACAGTAGTCAGGTCCAGGGAAAGGTCGATGCAGGTGGCAAGCAAGAGAGTAGTCCGGAAAGGCAATTCAGGTAAGCAACAGGCAGGCAGCAGCAGATTCAGTACTATAGCAATCTAGCTCCAGGGTAGCCAATTGCCCAATTATAGATTATAGTTTTTAAAAAACTACATTAATTACCTCCAATACTTACCTAAATCTTTGGTCATGTGACAACAGGTCACATGTCTTCTCTTTTCTGAACTGCAGAGTGCGAGCTTCCACCATAAAGAGCCTATGTCACTGCCCTGTGACATGGCCACCTCTTATGAGCTGCCATCAGCAGGTTCTTGAAGATTTCAGTGTCTTGATGATATCATGGAAAGGGGGTGGCAACAAGACCAGTCAGTAAACTGCGTCAAAGAATCACTGATCTTCACTCTGGGAAGAGGTGCTGGCGAGGGTCATGTGATGGCAAACTCAAGTGAAGTTACACCTGTGAAATGTGGAAGGAAAGCGTAGAAGATGGTGGGATGACATGTTAGAGAGAAAGTGGTAACAAGATCAGTCAGTGTCATGGATGGACTGCAGTGGTGAATCAACAGTCTTCCATTCTAGGAACAGGTGGGAGTGAGGGTCAGGGGGTGGTGGGCTCAAGCAAGGGCTGTCATGGAAAGGAGGTGGCAGGCAGGACTAGGAGATGGAGTGATGACAGAAAGAAGGGGACAACAAGACTGGTCAGTGTCATGGATTGAATGCTGCAATGAATCATTGGCCTTCATTCTGGAAAGAAGTGCAGCCAGGGGTCATGTGTTGACAGACTCAGGTGAGTAACATTGGGGAAGGGTGGAAAAAAGGGGAAGAGGATGGCATAATGACAATATAAAAGAGAAGGCGGCCACAAGACTGGTAAGTATATTGGATAAACTACTATGGTGAATCACTGGTCTCCAATTTGGGAAGAATTGTGGGAAGGGCTTTTTTTTTTTTAATCAGGGCTCAGGTGCGTAATATTGGCAAATTATGGGAGAAAGGGGTCTTCATTCCGGGAGGAGGTGCAGGCGAGGTTCATTTGATGACCGATTCAGGTGTGTAACATTGGGGAAGGGTGGGATGAAAGGGTACAGGATGGCATGATGAAATCATGGAAAGAAGGTAGCAACAAGACTGGCTAGTGTCATGGATGAACTGCTGTAGTGAAACATTGGTCTTCACTCCAGGAAGAGGTACAGGCCAAGGGTCACATGACAGCAGCCTCAGGTGCGTAACATTGGTGAATATAAGGAAGAAGATGGAGGGGATAGTGTGACAACACCATGGACAGAAGGCAGCAAGAAGACCGGTTAATGTGGATGAACTGCAGTGGTGAATTGCTTCTAGAGAAGCAGTGCGGGCAAGGGTGACGTGACGGAGACTTAGATGCGCAACATTGGTGAATGGTGGGAGGAACAGGTAGGGGATGGCTTGAAGACATCATAGACTAAAGGAGACAGCAAGACTGGTCAATGTCATGGATAAACTGCTGCTCGGTAATTCATTGGTCTTCACTTTAGAAAGGGTTGCGGACAAGGGTCACGTGATGGGGATTCAGGGGCGTAACATTGGTAAACAGTGGAAGGAAGAGGTAGACAATGGCGTAATATCACCATGCAGAAAAGGTGACAACTGGCTAGTGTCATGGATGAATTCCTGCAGGGAATTTTTGGTCTTCGTTTTGGGAAGAGGTGCAGTAAAGGGTCAGATGCAGAGTTACGTGTGTAACATTGGTAAATGGTGGAAGGAAGGGGTTGACGATGATGTGAAAATGGGTGGACGATGCAGAAAAGGGGACAACAAAACTTGTAAGTGTCATGGATGATTTTCTACAGTGATCTTCCACCCCAGGTAGAGGTGCGGGAAAGGGTCCAGGGTTGGCAAACTCAGGTGTATAACATTAGTGAATGGTAGAAGGGGTACGGGATGTTGTGATGACATGGAAAGAAGGTGACAATACTGGAAAGTGCCATAGATAAACAACTACGTTGAATCAACGGCTTTAACTTTGGGAAGAGGTGCAGGGCAAGGGTCAGGTGTTGGCGTACTCTGCTATGCAACATTGGAGAATGGTGAAAGGAAGGGGTAGAGGATGGCATGAGGACATAGGAAAGGGGACAATAAGATTGGAAAGTGCCATATATAAACTGATGCTGCGAATCATTGCTCTTCACCTTGGAAAGGGGTGCAGGCAAGGGTAAGGTGTTGGTGGACTCTGGTGAATGGTGGAAGGAAGGGTAGGGGATGGCGTGGTGTTATAATGGGAAGAAGGTAACAAGATTGGAAAGTGCCATAGATAAACTGATGCGGCGAATCATTGGTCTTCACCTTGGAAAGGGGTGCAGGCAAGGGCCAGGTGTTGGTGTACTCTGGTAAGCAGCATTGGTGAATGGTGGAAGGAAGGGGTAGGGATGGCGTGGTGACATCATGGGAAGAAGGCAACAACAAGATTGGAAAGTGCCATACATATACATAAACTGATGCTGTGAATCCTTGATCTTGGCAAGGGTCAGGTGTTGGTGGACTGGTACGCAGCATTGGTGAATGGTGGAAGGAAGGGGTAGGGGATGGCGTGGTGACATCATGGGAAGAAGGCAACAACAAGATTGCAAAGTGCCATAGATAAACTGATGCTGTGAATCCTTGATCTTGGCAAGGGTCAGGTGTTGGTGGACTCTGTTACGCAGCTTTGGTGAATGGTGGAAGGAAGGGGATGGCATGGTGACATCATGGGAAAAAGGCAACAACAAGATTGCAAAGTGCCATAGATAAACTGATGCTGTGAATCCTTGATCTTGACAAGGGTCAGGTGTTTGTGGACTCTGGTACGCAGCTTTGGTGAATGGTGGAAGGAAGGGGTAGGGGATGGCGTGGTGACATCAAGGGAAGAAGGCAACAACAAGATTGGAAAGTGCCATTCATAAACTGATGCTGTGAATCCTTGATCTTGACCTTGGCAAGGGTCAGGTGTTGGTGGACTCTGTTACGCAGCTTTGGTGAATGGTGGAAGGGGATGGCGTGGTGACATCATGGGAAGAAGGCAACAACAAGATTGCAAAGTGCCATAGATAAACTGATGCTGTGAATCCTTGATCTTGACCTTGGCAAGGGTCAGGTGTTGGTGGACTCTGGTACGCAGCTTTGGTGAATGGTGGAAGGAAGGGGTAGGGGATGGCGTGGTGACATCAAGGGAAGAAGGCAACAACAAGATTGGAAAGTGCCATACATAAACTGATGCTGTGAATCCTTGATCTTGACCTTGGCAAGGGTCAGGTGTTGGTGGACTCTGTTACGCAGCTTTGGTGAATGGTGGAAGGGGATGGCGTGGTGACATCATGGGAAGAAGGCAACAACAAGATTGCAAAGTGCCATAGATAAACTGATGCTGTGAATCCTTGATCTTGACCTTGGCAAGGGTCAGGTGTTGGTGGACTCTGGTACGCAGCTTTGGTGAATGGTGGAAGGAAGGGGTAGGGATGGCGTGGTGACATCATGGGAAGAAGGCAACAACAAGATTGGAAAGTGCCATACATAAACTGATGCTGTGAATCCTTGATCTTGGCAAGGGTCAGGTGTTGGTGGACTCTGGTACGCAGCATTGGTGAATGGTGGAAGGAAGGGGTAGGGGATGGCGTGGTGACATCAAGGGAAGAAGGCAACAACAAGATTGGAAAGTGCCATTCATAAACTGATGCTGTGAATCCTTGATCTTGACCTTGGCAAGGGTCAGGTGTTGGTGGACTCTGGTACGCAGCTTTGGTGAATGGTGGAAGGAAGGGGTAGGGATGGCGTGGTGACATCATGGGAAGAAGGCAACAACAAGATTGGAAAGTGCCATACATAAACTGATGCTGTGAATCCTTGATCTTGGCAAGGGTCAGGTGTTGGTGGACTCTGGTACGCAGCATTGGTGAATGGTGGAAGGAAGGGGTAGGGGATGGCGTGGTGACATCAAGGGAAGAAGGCAACAACAAGATTGGAAAGTGCCATAGATAAACTGATGCTGTGAATCCTTGGTCTTCACCTTGGAAAGGGGTGCAGGCAAGGGTCAGGTGTTGGTGGACTCTGGTACGCAGCTTTGGTGAATGGTGGAAGGAATGGGTAGGGGATGGCGTGGCGACATCATGGGAGGAAGGTAACACGATTGGAAAGTGCCATAGATAAACGAATGCTGTGAATCATTGGTCGTCCCCTTGGAAGGGGTACAGGCAAGGGTCAGGTGTTGGGGGACTCCGTGCATAGCACTGGTGAATGGTGGAAGGAAGCAAAATGGAATGGTGTGATGATCTTATGGGAAGAAGGTAACAAGATTGGAACATGCCATAGATAAACGGCCGTGGTGAACCATTGGTCTTCACTTTGGGAAGAGGTGCAGACAAGGGTCAGGTGACGGTGGATTAAGGTGCATAACATTGGGGAATGATGATTGAAAAGGGAAGGGGATAGGTGTAAACTTTGCCAGGAGGTAGCCAAAGATAACTACCAAACAATCTAAACATACACGACCTATACACACCATACAAAGTATCAAACCAAGGTCAATACTTACCAATGAAGAGGCTGATGAGACATCCACATCCTGTATAGAGAAATATAAATTAGCATTGGAATGAACTGGCAGTATCTTTGTTTATAAACAAATAAATGTTAAGCAGTGGGTAAGTACATTCGAACCAAGAAATTAGAGTGGCGCAAGCCCAAGTTATTTCTAGTCTTTGCACCCTTGTCACTCCATTTATTAACTCAATTCATTAATTAACTTAATTCAATTCATTGCCTTCAACTAAAGGCCAAAAATAGGACATAAAAAAGTCCCAGCGTAATTTAGAACATTGAAAATGATCATGACATGCAGGATAGCCAATTAATAGATTAATGCGGCTATTAAATTATTCCTGTGAATTATCTTGACATTGTAAAGCTGAAAAAAAAAAAAAAAAACGAAATTGAAACTACAAAACTGTCTGGTGAGTTTATTGTCAAAGCTTCTAGCAAAAGCAAATGTGGATTATGGTCATCAAGTCGGGGTGCTCACATTTTTTTTTTTCACAGAGCTTTTCCTCCTGCGAGATTGCATGTACATTTGTTGCATTCGAATGGGGGATAAAATTCAATATTTTTTTTTTTTTATCTGGGTCAAAAGTTTTTTTTTTTTTTTTTTCTCGTATGTTTTTATTCATTTTTTATATATAAAAAGAAAAATTGCCCAGGCATACCACCTTGATGTCCATTTATAAAAAAAATTCACAGAGCTTTTCCTCCTGTGAGATTGCATGTACATTGCCGTGTTCGAATGATTGTCAAAATTCAATATTATTTTTTTTTTTTTTTTTTTATCTGGGTCAATTTTTTTTTTTTTCTCTTATACGTTTTTATTCAGTTTTTATTCATTTTTTATATATGAAAAAAAAACTTTGCCCAGGCATACCTATTTGATGTCCATTTATAAAGAAAAATTTACAGAGCTTTTCCTCCTGTGAGATTGCATGTACATTGCGGTGTTCGAATTTTGGGCAACATTCAATATTTATTTATTTTTTTTTTGGATCAAATTTTATTTATTTTTTCTTATACGTTTTTATATATATTAAAAAAAAAAATTGTGCCCAGGCATACCACTTTGATGTCCATTTATAAAAAAAATTCACAGAGCTTTTCCTCCTGTGAGATTGCATGTACATTCGTTGTGTTTGAATGGGGCGCAAATTCAATATTTTTTTTTTTTTATAGGTTATCTGTACCTGTTTACTTAGTGTCCATAGCGCCATTCTATGGGGACATTTTAAAATTTGATTTTTTTTTTCTGGGTCAAATTTTTATTTTTTTTTCCCTTATATGTTTTTAATTAATTTTTTCACTCTGATGTCCATTTATAAAAAAAAAAAATAAGTTTTTCCTCCTGTGAGATTGCATGTACATTAGTTGTGTTTGAATGGGGGGGGTCAAAATTCAATATTTTTTTTTTTTTCTTCTTCTTATACGGTTTTATTCATTTTTTATATATAAAAAAAAAAGCTGCCCTGGCATACCGATTTGATGTCCATTTAAAAAAAAAAAAAATTCACAGAGCTTTTCCTCCTGTGAGATTGCATGTACATTAGTTGAGTTTGAATGGGGGGGGGGGGGTCAAAATTCAATATTAATTTTTTTTATCTGGGTCAAATGTTTTTTTTTTCCTTATACGTTTTTATTAATTTTTTCACTCTGATGTCCATTTATAAAAAAAATTCAGAGTTTTGTAAGACTCTCCTGTAAGATTGCATATACATTAGTTGTGTTTGGATGGGGGGGTCAAAAGTCAATATTTTTTTATCTGGATCAAAATTTTTTTTTTCTTCTTATACGTTTTTATTCATTTTTTATATATAAAAAACTGCCCAGGCATACCTATTTGATGTCCATTTATAAAAAAAAAAAATCACAGCTTTTCCTCCTGTGAGATTTCATGTACATTGCTGTGTTCGAATGATGGGCAAAATTCAATATTTATTAATTTTTTTTTTTTTTTTTTGGGTCAAATTCTTTTTTTTTTTTTTTCATCGGTTATCTGTATCTGCTTACTTAGTGTCCATAGCGCCATTCTATGGTGACACTTTAAAATTTGTTTAATCTGGGTCAAATGTTTTCATGTATGTATGTATGTATGTATGTATGTATGTATGTATGTATGTATATATATATATATATATATATATATATATGTGTGTGTGTGTGTGTGTGTGTGTATGTATATATATATGTGTAAGTATATATATATATATATATATTGTCGGGGTTATTGGGGGTTGATTAAAATAATAATAGGTAAAAAGAAAAATGATTTTAAAAGCCATGTATATTTCATATTATGCATATAAGAGATTCTGAACAGGATGGCGTCCATCTTGTTTTTAAGGTGAAACAAAGTTCATATATACTTGTTAAACAAAATGTCTCTCACAGGCTTACAAAGGGTCTATGGTCTCAACAGAGATATTTGTATTTCTATGTAATCGTAAATAAGATTTCTTTTGACATCTCGATCAGATAAAACTTAGTCAGTCTGACGCTATGTTAAGGGGGGATATCTCAGTCTGTCTATAAGTATATAACAATAGACAATGGCTCAGTGTTTTTCAGCATACATTTAAAGATGAACCATATAAGTTTTTATAGATACATTATCATATGTGAGAAGATATTAGCCATAATTATGTCATTATATTATGTAAGGCATATACATATATATTTAGGAATGTTATATCACATTTTGGGTTTATATTCTCAGTAATAATCTTACTTAGAATTCTTTTTCTAATAAGTGTAAGGACATATGTATCTCGTCACTAGTTACCTCATTTCAGAGAAGTTTCTGTGTAGGTCTGGTGTAAGTTTTTATGACACTATAGATCTTCCTATCCTAGTCTGGATGTCTGACAGTTGTGTCACAAGTCAAATAAGTAATTGCTTTTCACTAGCCGACAGGTCAATAGGTCATCAGATAACAAATTGTTTTAATTATATTAAATACAAAATCTAATGAACGGTACAATACTGCCCTCTGGAGACGAAATACCAGGTGCAGTCTTGAGATAATTTGAGATATTCCAATATAAAAATATTATATTGTGTTAAATAATATAATTATTGAAATGGCATTACTTGCCAAGATGAATAATGGAAATACAGGTGGACATTTATGTATGTACTGGGAGTCTGGAGAAAGTTTTATGTTGTGTTATATGATTAATCTCACATATAGAGAAATCATCCTTAATTTTATTAGACCAAATATGGGGTTAATTATAAAAAGGGGTGTGTCTCTGACCTCATCAGTTTAGGTATAGAATATCCCGACCAATAGGGATAATGTTTCATCCCTCTGGGTTTTACTTATGGTAATTTTTATAGCTCTTTGTTCTTACCATATAAAAGACCAACCCAGATGAGAGAGGAGACATGACACACATTACACTACTGACAACACACCTCACACTTACACCACACACGCTATTACATTTTTCGATAGACTCATCCAGACATACTTCCTGGTCCATCATTCATCTGAAACTTGGAGGAAACTCCTCCCTCACTGGCATCCATCTTAGGACTCTGGTAACACCATCTTAAGTGTGGTAATTATGCCTTGCTATGTTATTTGATTTTATTCAACAATTGTTTATTCCTTCCTTATATGTTTTATATTGCATATTTAAGGGTAATGAGATTACAATCCCAGCCGTATAAGCCATAGTAGATTTTTCTCTAAAAAGCTGATTTTTGTTTTTATACATTTTTATTAATATCAGATTCAGTGCATTATTTGCAATTTTAAGTCTTCCGTTTTGCATGGCTTATTCTCATTCCTTCTGCAGTGGAATGACTTTGGGCCCTGTGATTCGCAGGCCATTGTAGTCTGTTTATATAGAACATTAATTTATGGCTTATACTATACCTGGGAAGAAATGGTAATCTTGCTTTCGTTTTGGTTTCACTTTGTTTCAGTTTCACTTTCATTATGGAGCTAAACATCACATTGCATTGATTATTTGAAGTTAGTATTTTTATGTAGAAGTTATCTTTTTGTGTCACTTCTTGTTTGATCATATATTGTGTTTACATGTCTGGCGAATAAATATTTTTATATATATTCCATACTGTAGACTGTACTCACTAAGATTGGTATATGCTTTTAAAAAGAAATTAATCAATTAAAAAGAATTCACGACATTGATTTATGGCATAAGTGGAGACTCTCCTTTCTCACAGATCTTTGCTTATTAACCATAAATAAATACACTGCTATATTCAGAGCAGTATAAATATTCTGACATAAGTACGAGCGCGAGATATTTATTATTAAATATTCTTACATATAATGGAGGCCCTAGTGAGATAATTATTGATTTCTTACATATGCCAATCATAAATATTGATCAGGTGACATAATCAATAACTAAAAAAAAAAAAATTTTTTTTTGGAATTTTTTTTTATTAATTATGAATGTAATAGAAATGCCTTAAAATGTCCACAGCAGGTAATGTTCATGCTGCCAACTCTGGCAAGGTGTCAGTCCCTAGTGGTAATGCCACAACCCCAGTAGATTTGGCACAGATCATAAATGTGTGGAAACACCTCTCTGAGTCTGAAATGGTGGAAAATGTAAATGCTGGTTAGAGTCATATATCAAAATCCTCAGAAGTCGGGCCAATAAAGGGCATCTGACATGGGTAGAGGACAACCTGTATGTATGAACTCACCAATAAGCTTATCTAACACCAAAATACGTCAGGAAGTGTAATTACATATTTTTTGGTCTTGGACAATCTTACTGTATCTTTATGAGGAACTGCACCACAAGGCTCAGCAAAAAGGAGTTTAGTAAAGTTTCAATCTCCACTCCAAATAAATGAGAGAATGAGATAAGGAACCTCCTTGAGCAGGTGAAAGTAACCTCTATTGGGACACATTAGTTAAGAGAATGTAGCATGAAGCTGCAAAATAAAGTAGAACTGTGGCAGAAGTCTTATCAAGAAAGCTGTAATGAAAGTAACCATTTGAAAGTGAAATGTAAATGATTAATGCAATAATTAGGAAGTTTTAAGCAAGGAAAAATGTTTTTCTAGCAAAAAGTTGCCGAGTAACCAGCAGTGGAAAAGTTTGAAAAAAAATAATAATAAAAATGTAACAGTTCAAATTCATGACAGGAACTCATAAGTAAATAAATAAGAGAGTTCCATAAAGGTCATGGTGTCCATGTAAAAGGGGAATGCTTTATTAGTCCTGCATTATTAAATATGATGTAATTATTCATAGACCCAGATATGACTCCCAGTCTGCTGGTTATGACCCAGACAAGGGAGGGGAGTCAGGCAAAGAGTCCATGTCCTACCCCAGCCATCTTCTAAAAATAGGAGGGCAGAAATTGGGCAGCCATGCATAAATAGGTATGAGTCATATCAGGTCACTGCAAAAAGACTAGCACCCCTAAAAAGACACCATGCACCTCCAGTTTTTTTTTTTTTTTTAAAAAAGTTTTAAAAAGAGTACTGTCCTGATTTTTGTCATGAAAAAGGGTCCTTAAACATTATTGATTACCCTGAGGCCTATGAAAACAACTTTCTGTGTTGTGCCTGCAGGATGTCATTTAAAAGTAAGCCCATACAAAAACCTCACTGCTGCTAGAGCTGTTATCTACAATTTAAAATGTACACAGCACCAAAGCCCCATTGAATTTTTTTTTTTCTGCTGTACTCAAAAGTGCCTAACACCCTTCAATGAAGGTCTGAGTACAACCATCTGAAATTTAAATCCCTGTGCTTTGATGCATTGCCCATGTACATAATAATAATATGTTTGGCAAAGGAGCAAGATATGCCACCTAGGCCCCAAAAGGGGACACCGGATACCTTAAGGAGGACACCGGACATCCCATTAACAAGGGGGGGGACGACACCCACAATTAAATAGGGATTTGCCCCATCTTAGGGTTCCCCAATATCCTCGGGAAGTTAGAGTGACATTAAGGCCCAGACCTCACTCCAAAACCGAATAAATGGTTCTGATGGGGATCTGTTCCATCTGTCTGATCCCGAGAGACAAAGGCACCGCAGGAGGCGGAGCCAATAATTCAATTTTGTAAAAGTTTTCAACAGAATAGATGCCAAATTGATCAGCTGATCACTTGGTTCACTCAGGGCACTGTAGCCCAGAACTAAAATAAGCCATCTTTAGGAACAAATCCTGTGGCCAGCCAAAGGCTATAAAATCCTTAAATGCCCAAGTGGTAAGGAATCAGAAGGGATACACTGAATAGAGGCATAGGATGCAGAGGTTCTAACACCCTTTTATCCCAGGTCACAGCATTGAGGATCCTGAAATCCCTGTCAGGGGGGGATCTTGGTTGTGAGATACTAACTACCCTCCTATTTTTCAGTGGTCACTTCATCCCTCTGACTCAAACAGGTCGCTCAAAGCGGGCACATTTTGAAAAATCGCCAATGACGGTGATACCAAGGAGGATCAAACCCTAATGACATAATGAAGTCAAGAGGTTAAAGGTTGTATACGGTAACCAAGAAGGAATCCTCAATGCAAGGTAGTTTGTTGCCTACAATAAATTGCATTGATGCCCCATAGGGGGAGATATATCTATATATATTTTTTTCTCCCAAGTAGTAGGTAAATTTTAAACAAAGTATTGTATCATTGTATTATTGTCCACTGTGTAGTATCCATGGCGATAAATACATCCCCATGTTAATAAGCCCCAGAAGTCAGTCGCCCTAGGAAAGGTCGCATATATAGTCTCACCTTCCCTGGTGGTCATATAAAGGACTGATCACACGGTGGATTAAAGGAGAACTCTGAGAAAGCTTAGGGTACCAACATCGCATTGAAATGTCAATTGATAAGAATGTATATTCATACTATATGTTTCATCCAATAGGAAGAGATTAACTTTCCATGCCAGGTCGTTGATTGGTACAGACGATGATGTTTGCCAAAGACACAGCGATTGGATGGGTCATCTCTCCTTAGAGTCCAGTTCTGGATGGAACCCCTCATTGAATCGGATCCCTCTTCAGGAATCAAGCTGCGAGACGCCCCAGATTCTTGTTGACGGAGAGGAAGATTTGTTTCTACAGATCTTTGTGCATTTGATCCAAGGAAATCCATTGAGAGAAATCGCACTACCTCCTGTTTTCAGTTGAAGGAGATGTGAGAATGGTGCATTGCACATATGAGCAAACCTCAGTCTGGGTGTATGACACTCTAGACCATGCTGAAACCATTCATTATCCAACCAACATCCAAGGTTGAACGTCCAAACAGATTTCTCTGATTCCCGATTGCCAACATTGTTTTACTGCGCTTTGAATGGTAGTTGCTAATGCCATTGCAGCAGTTAATTTCTGTCTCCATTAACACTTTGCAAGCTGGAGATGCAGATTTCAAGGAACATTTGCGTTTCTTTACCAGGAGATCAGAATTCAAAGAGACTAAATAGGAACAGTTTGTGACATAGCTAACACCAGCAAAGTCGCTACGAACTGACATTTTGAACTGATTTTTTTTTCTCAATTTCATTTTTACCGCTTTACTTAAAAGTTATGAACAATTCCCAATATGAACTATTCTCTTAAAAAAAAAGAGAACAAGACATTTTTTTTTTTCTCTTTTGCTACTCCTTAAAAAGCTTTCTTTCCAGATAGGCCTAAGTTGCTCACTTGTCTACTGGGAAGAAAGGGGGGGATATGTCGGGGTTATTGGGGGTTGATTAAAATAATAATAGGTAAAAAGAAAAATGATTTTAAAAGCCATGTATATTTCATATTATGCATATAAGAGATTCTGAACAGGATGGCGTCCATCTTGTTTTTAAGGTGAAACAAAGTTCATATATACTTGTTAAACAAAATGTCTCTCACAGGCTTACAAAGGGTCTATGGTCTCAACAGAGATATTTGTATTTCTATGTAATCGTAAATAAGATTTCTTTTGACATCTCGATCAGATAAAACTTAGTCAGTCTGACGCTATGTTAAGGGGGGATATCTCAGTCTGTCTATAAGTATATAACAATAGACAATGGCTCAGTGTTTTTCAGCATACATTTAAAGATGAACCATATAAGTTTTTATAGATACATTATCATATGTGAGAAGATATTAGCCATAATTATGTCATTATATTATGTAAGGCATATACATATATATTTAGGAATGTTATATCACATTTTGGGTTTATATTCTCAGTAATAATCTTACTTAGAATTCTTTTTCTAATAAGTGTAAGGACATATGTATCTCGTCACTAGTTACCTCATTTCAGAGAAGTTTCTGTGTAGGTCTGGTGTAAGTTTTTATGACACTATAGATCTTCCTATCCTAGTCTGGATGTCTGACAGTTGTGTCACAAGTCAAATAAGTAATTGCTTTTCACTAGCCGACAGGTCAATAGGTCATCAGATAACAAATTGTTTTAATTATATTAAATACAAAATCTAATGAACGGTACAATACTGCCCTCTGGAGACGAAATACCAGGTGCAGTCTTGAGATAATTTGAGATATTCCAATATAAAAATATTATATTGTGTTAAATAATATAATTATTGAAATGGCATTACTTGCCAAGATGAATAATGGAAATACAGGTGGACATTTATGTATGTACTGGGAGTCTGGAGAAAGTTTTATGTTGTGTTATATGATTAATCTCACATATAGAGAAATCATCCTTAATTTTATTAGACCAAATATGGGGTTAATTATAAAAAGGGGTGTGTCTCTGACCTCATCAGTTTAGGTATAGAATATCCCGACCAATAGGGATAATGTTTCATCCCTCTGGGTTTTACTTATGGTAATTTTTATAGCTCTTTGTTCTTACCATATAAAAGACCAACCCAGATGAGAGAGGAGACATGACACACATTACACTACTGACAACACACCTCACACTTACACCACACACGCTATTACATTTTTCGATAGACTCATCCAGACATACTTCCTGGTCCATCATTCATCTGAAACTTGGAGGAAACTCCTCCCTCACTGGCATCCATCTTAGGACTCTGGTAACACCATCTTAAGTGTGGTAATTATGCCTTGCTATGTTATTTGATTTTATTCAACAATTGTTTATTCCTTCCTTATATGTTTTATATTGCATATTTAAGGGTAATGAGATTACAATCCCAGCCGTATAAGCCATAGTAGATTTTTCTCTAAAAAGCTGATTTTTGTTTTTATACATTTTTATTAATATCAGATTCAGTGCATTATTTGCAATTTTAAGTCTTCCGTTTTGCATGGCTTATTCTCATTCCTTCTGCAGTGGAATGACTTTGGGCCCTGTGATTCGCAGGCCATTGTAGTCTGTTTATATAGAACATTAATTTATGGCTTATACTATACCTGGGAAGAAATGGTAATCTTGCTTTCGTTTTGGTTTCACTTTGTTTCAGTTTCACTTTCATTATGGAGCTAAACATCACATTGCATTGATTATTTGAAGTTAGTATTTTTATGTAGAAGTTATCTTTTTGTGTCACTTCTTGTTTGATCATATATTGTGTTTACATGTCTGGCGAATAAATATTTTTATATATATTCCATACTGTAGACTGTACTCACTAAGATTGGTATATGCTTTTAAAAAGAAATTAATCAATTAAAAAGAATTCACGACATTGATTTATGGCATAAGTGGAGACTCTCCTTTCTCACAGATCTTTGCTTATTAACCATAAATAAATACACTGCTATATTCAGAGCAGTATAAATATTCTGACATAAGTACGAGCGCGAGATATTTATTATTAAATATTCTTACATATAATGGAGGCCCTAGTGAGATAATTATTGATTTCTTACATATGCCAATCATAAATATTGATCAGGTGACATAATCAATAACTAAAAAAAAAAAAATTTTTTTTTGGAATTTTTTTTTATTAATTATGAATGTAATAGAAATGCCTTAAAATGTCCACAGCAGGTAATGTTCATGCTGCCAACTCTGGCAAGGTGTCAGTCCCTAGTGGTAATGCCACAACCCCAGTAGATTTGGCACAGATCATAAATGTGTGGAAACACCTCTCTGAGTCTGAAATGGTGGAAAATGTAAATGCTGGTTAGAGTCATATATCAAAATCCTCAGAAGTCGGGCCAATAAAGGGCATCTGACATGGGTAGAGGACAACCTGTATGTATGAACTCACCAATAAGCTTATCTAACACCAAAATACGTCAGGAAGTGTAATTACATATTTTTTGGTCTTGGACAATCTTACTGTATCTTTATGAGGAACTGCACCACAAGGCTCAGCAAAAAGGAGTTTAGTAAAGTTTCAATCTCCACTCCAAATAAATGAGAGAATGAGATAAGGAACCTCCTTGAGCAGGTGAAAGTAACCTCTATTGGGACACATTAGTTAAGAGAATGTAGCATGAAGCTGCAAAATAAAGTAGAACTGTGGCAGAAGTCTTATCAAGAAAGCTGTAATGAAAGTAACCATTTGAAAGTGAAATGTAAATGATTAATGCAATAATTAGGAAGTTTTAAGCAAGGAAAAATGTTTTTCTAGCAAAAAGTTGCCGAGTAACCAGCAGTGGAAAAGTTTGAAAAAAAATAATAATAAAAATGTAACAGTTCAAATTCATGACAGGAACTCATAAGTAAATAAATAAGAGAGTTCCATAAAGGTCATGGTGTCCATGTAAAAGGGGAATGCTTTATTAGTCCTGCATTATTAAATATGATGTAATTATTCATAGACCCAGATATGACTCCCAGTCTGCTGGTTATGACCCAGACAAGGGAGGGGAGTCAGGCAAAGAGTCCATGTCCTACCCCAGCCATCTTCTAAAAATAGGAGGGCAGAAATTGGGCAGCCATGCATAAATAGGTATGAGTCATATCAGGTCACTGCAAAAAGACTAGCACCCCTAAAAAGACACCATGCACCTCCAGTTTTTTTTTTTTTTTTAAAAAAGTTTTAAAAAGAGTACTGTCCTGATTTTTGTCATGAAAAAGGGTCCTTAAACATTATTGATTACCCTGAGGCCTATGAAAACAACTTTCTGTGTTGTGCCTGCAGGATGTCATTTAAAAGTAAGCCCATACAAAAACCTCACTGCTGCTAGAGCTGTTATCTACAATTTAAAATGTACACAGCACCAAAGCCCCATTGAATTTTTTTTTTTCTGCTGTACTCAAAAGTGCCTAACACCCTTCAATGAAGGTCTGAGTACAACCATCTGAAATTTAAATCCCTGTGCTTTGATGCATTGCCCATGTACATAATAATAATATGTTTGGCAAAGGAGCAAGATATGCCACCTAGGCCCCAAAAGGGGACACCGGATACCTTAAGGAGGACACCGGACATCCCATTAACAAGGGGGGGGACGACACCCACAATTAAATAGGGATTTGCCCCATCTTAGGGTTCCCCAATATCCTCGGGAAGTTAGAGTGACATTAAGGCCCAGACCTCACTCCAAAACCGAATAAATGGTTCTGATGGGGATCTGTTCCATCTGTCTGATCCCGAGAGACAAAGGCACCGCAGGAGGCGGAGCCAATAATTCAATTTTGTAAAAGTTTTCAACAGAATAGATGCCAAATTGATCAGCTGATCACTTGGTTCACTCAGGGCACTGTAGCCCAGAACTAAAATAAGCCATCTTTAGGAACAAATCCTGTGGCCAGCCAAAGGCTATAAAATCCTTAAATGCCCAAGTGGTAAGGAATCAGAAGGGATACACTGAATAGAGGCATAGGATGCAGAGGTTCTAACACCCTTTTATCCCAGGTCACAGCATTGAGGATCCTGAAATCCCTGTCAGGGGGGGATCTTGGTTGTGAGATACTAACTACCCTCCTATTTTTCAGTGGTCACTTCATCCCTCTGACTCAAACAGGTCGCTCAAAGCGGGCACATTTTGAAAAATCGCCAATGACGGTGATACCAAGGAGGATCAAACCCTAATGACATAATGAAGTCAAGAGGTTAAAGGTTGTATACGGTAACCAAGAAGGAATCCTCAATGCAAGGTAGTTTGTTGCCTACAATAAATTGCATTGATGCCCCATAGGGGGAGATATATCTATATATATTTTTTTCTCCCAAGTAGTAGGTAAATTTTAAACAAAGTATTGTATCATTGTATTATTGTCCACTGTGTAGTATCCATGGCGATAAATACATCCCCATGTTAATAAGCCCCAGAAGTCAGTCGCCCTAGGAAAGGTCGCATATATAGTCTCACCTTCCCTGGTGGTCATATAAAGGACTGATCACACGGTGGATTAAAGGAGAACTCTGAGAAAGCTTAGGGTACCAACATCGCATTGAAATGTCAATTGATAAGAATGTATATTCATACTATATGTTTCATCCAATAGGAAGAGATTAACTTTCCATGCCAGGTCGTTGATTGGTACAGACGATGATGTTTGCCAAAGACACAGCGATTGGATGGGTCATCTCTCCTTAGAGTCCAGTTCTGGATGGAACCCCTCATTGAATCGGATCCCTCTTCAGGAATCAAGCTGCGAGACGCCCCAGATTCTTGTTGACGGAGAGGAAGATTTGTTTCTACAGATCTTTGTGCATTTGATCCAAGGAAATCCATTGAGAGAAATCGCACTACCTCCTGTTTTCAGTTGAAGGAGATGTGAGAATGGTGCATTGCACATATGAGCAAACCTCAGTCTGGGTGTATGACACTCTAGACCATGCTGAAACCATTCATTATCCAACCAACATCCAAGGTTGAACGTCCAAACAGATTTCTCTGATTCCCGATTGCCAACATTGTTTTACTGCGCTTTGAATGGTAGTTGCTAATGCCATTGCAGCAGTTAATTTCTGTCTCCATTAACACTTTGCAAGCTGGAGATGCAGATTTCAAGGAACATTTGCGTTTCTTTACCAGGAGATCAGAATTCAAAGAGACTAAATAGGAACAGTTTGTGACATAGCTAACACCAGCAAAGTCGCTACGAACTGACATTTTGAACTGATTTTTTTTTCTCAATTTCATTTTTACCGCTTTACTTAAAAGTTATGAACAATTCCCAATATGAACTATTCTCTTAAAAAAAAAGAGAACAAGACATTTTTTTTTTTCTCTTTTGCTACTCCTTAAAAAGCTTTCTTTCCAGATAGGCCTAAGTTGCTCACTTGTCTACTGGGAAGAAAGGGGGGGATATGTCGGGGTTATTGGGGGTTGATTAAAATAATAATAGGTAAAAAGAAAAATGATTTTAAAAGCCATGTATATTTCATATTATGCATATAAGAGATTCTGAACAGGATGGCGTCCATCTTGTTTTTAAGGTGAAACAAAGTTCATATATACTTGTTAAACAAAATGTCTCTCACAGGCTTACAAAGGGTCTATGGTCTCAACAGAGATATTTGTATTTCTATGTAATCGTAAATAAGATTTCTTTTGACATCTCGATCAGATAAAACTTAGTCAGTCTGACGCTATGTTAAGGGGGGATATCTCAGTCTGTCTATAAGTATATAACAATAGACAATGGCTCAGTGTTTTTCAGCATACATTTAAAGATGAACCATATAAGTTTTTATAGATACATTATCATATGTGAGAAGATATTAGCCATAATTATGTCATTATATTATGTAAGGCATATACATATATATTTAGGAATGTTATATCACATTTTGGGTTTATATTCTCAGTAATAATCTTACTTAGAATTCTTTTTCTAATAAGTGTAAGGACATATGTATCTCGTCACTAGTTACCTCATTTCAGAGAAGTTTCTGTGTAGGTCTGGTGTAAGTTTTTATGACACTATAGATCTTCCTATCCTAGTCTGGATGTCTGACAGTTGTGTCACAAGTCAAATAAGTAATTGCTTTTCACTAGCCGACAGGTCAATAGGTCATCAGATAACAAATTGTTTTAATTATATTAAATACAAAATCTAATGAACGGTACAATACTGCCCTCTGGAGACGAAATACCAGGTGCAGTCTTGAGATAATTTGAGATATTCCAATATAAAAATATTATATTGTGTTAAATAATATAATTATTGAAATGGCATTACTTGCCAAGATGAATAATGGAAATACAGGTGGACATTTATGTATGTACTGGGAGTCTGGAGAAAGTTTTATGTTGTGTTATATGATTAATCTCACATATAGAGAAATCATCCTTAATTTTATTAGACCAAATATGGGGTTAATTATAAAAAGGGGTGTGTCTCTGACCTCATCAGTTTAGGTATAGAATATCCCGACCAATAGGGATAATGTTTCATCCCTCTGGGTTTTACTTATGGTAATTTTTATAGCTCTTTGTTCTTACCATATAAAAGACCAACCCAGATGAGAGAGGAGACATGACACACATTACACTACTGACAACACACCTCACACTTACACCACACACGCTATTACATTTTTCGATAGACTCATCCAGACATACTTCCTGGTCCATCATTCATCTGAAACTTGGAGGAAACTCCTCCCTCACTGGCATCCATCTTAGGACTCTGGTAACACCATCTTAAGTGTGGTAATTATGCCTTGCTATGTTATTTGATTTTATTCAACAATTGTTTATTCCTTCCTTATATGTTTTATATTGCATATTTAAGGGTAATGAGATTACAATCCCAGCCGTATAAGCCATAGTAGATTTTTCTCTAAAAAGCTGATTTTTGTTTTTATACATTTTTATTAATATCAGATTCAGTGCATTATTTGCAATTTTAAGTCTTCCGTTTTGCATGGCTTATTCTCATTCCTTCTGCAGTGGAATGACTTTGGGCCCTGTGATTCGCAGGCCATTGTAGTCTGTTTATATAGAACATTAATTTATGGCTTATACTATACCTGGGAAGAAATGGTAATCTTGCTTTCGTTTTGGTTTCACTTTGTTTCAGTTTCACTTTCATTATGGAGCTAAACATCACATTGCATTGATTATTTGAAGTTAGTATTTTTATGTAGAAGTTATCTTTTTGTGTCACTTCTTGTTTGATCATATATTGTGTTTACATGTCTGGCGAATAAATATTTTTATATATATTCCATACTGTAGACTGTACTCACTAAGATTGGTATATGCTTTTAAAAAGAAATTAATCAATTAAAAAGAATTCACGACATTGATTTATGGCATAAGTGGAGACTCTCCTTTCTCACAGATCTTTGCTTATTAACCATAAATAAATACACTGCTATATTCAGAGCAGTATAAATATTCTGACATAAGTACGAGCGCGAGATATTTATTATTAAATATTCTTACAATATATATGTAAATAAAAATTGTGCCCAGGCATACCACTCTGATGTCCATTTATAAAAATATTCACAGAGCTTTTCCTCCTGTGAGATTGCATGTACATTCGCTGGGTTGGAATGGGGGGCAAATTCAATATTTTTTTTAATTTTTTTTTTATTGGTTATCTGTACCCGTTTACTTATGCCATAGTGACACTTTAAAATTAGATTTTTTTTATCTGGGTCAAATGTTTTTTTTTTTTCCCTTGTATGTTTTTATTCATTTATATATATATATATATATATATATATATATATATATATATATATATATATATATATATATATATATATATATATATATATATATATATATATATATATATATATAAAATAAAAAGTTGCCAAGGCATACCACTCTAAATGTCCATTTATATATAAAAAAAAAAAAAAAAAAAAAGTTTTTCCTCCTGTGAGATTGCATGTACATTTGTTGCGTTCGAATGGGGGGGGGGGGGGGCAAAATTCAATATTTATTTTTTATCTGGGTCAAATTTTTTCTTTTCTTTGTACGTTTTTATTCATTTTTTATATTTAAAAAAAAAAAAAAAAAAAAAAATAGAGTGGTTTGGGGAAAATACTGCATTATGGCCATTAGATGCACAGATGAACAAACAATAAATAAAAATGTATTTCCTACAATTGTCAGCTCCATCTAGTGGTCATAATGGGGTTGCAGAAAGCTAAATACGGGGGTGGGGGGGGGGGGCAAAATGCTGAAATCGAGTCCTGGCTGCCCTGAGTTTTGAAGAGGCAGCTGGGGTCCCGAAGATTGGGTGCACCAAGATGGCGGCTCAGGGTCAAAGGATCACAGAAGGACAACGTTGGATCCACCGGGCAGGTAAGAATGCTTTCTTTTCAAAAAGTAACAGGGGTTGGCTGGGGGAAAAAAAAGCAAGGTGAGGTGGGGTGGGGGGAAGAAAGTTGGGGGTGGGGATGGGGGATTGGAGGGGGGGGGGTGGAAGTAAAGTTCCTCTTTAACCACAGAGCCAATCAGATGTGCTGCAGTGCTACAAAGAAGCATGCTGATAGAAAAAGAGACCAGAGTGACAAATGAGCTCATCATTGTTTTTCATCCTCTTTTCACTGTCCAATCACAGGCTGGGAGAGAGTACAAAACCTGCGTCACTTTAATTGCTGCCGAGAAAAAAATCAGGCCTCCTGCAATACCAGACAGGCTGTGCTGTGTGGCAGAGCTGTGTAAATCTCAGTACTGGATGGACAGAAATCCTTGCCCCTTTGGCAGATAAAAACAGCTCTTGGTATTTAGCCGCTTGCTTGCAGTTCGGCTTTAAATCAGCCGATCCAAAACACTTAAATCATTAGAAGTTGATAGCAGTGACCAGTGCAAATATTTACTGATTGAAACAAGCCCGAGACCCGGTTCACACCTGCGATGTCAGATATCGCATGAGATCGGCAGCGCACTGCTCTGAAAATCACATGCGATGTCTGTGCGATGCGAATTTAGCCATATTGCATAGCTGAATTCGCATTGCATTCGGGCCAAAATCGCACAGGACCCATTTTTCGGATCGGATCGCATTGGGTGTTCACACCCATTCGATCGAATTCATGTCCGAACTGACAGTCCGCACTGTGATATGCAAACTGATCTGGGGGGGTGTGGTTACCTTCGTATTGACACCCCCAGCAATTCGCATACGGCAGTGTGAACTGCCTGCGAGTCGGGTGCGATGCGGGAACCCGCAGTGGATTCGCAGGGTTCCCGCGTCACATAGGCGTGAACCGGGACTGACACAAGTGTATACAATAAAAAGGTCCATAAAGATTACAAAAAGGTAGAATATATACTTCCAGCACCAACCAGTGCCAATGAGTGACCTATACAATAGTGATGGTGAACCTTGGCATCCCGGATGTGTTTTGGAACTACATTTCCCATGATGCTCCGCTACCCTGCAGAGTTCAGAGAGCATCATGGGAAATGTAGTGCCAAGGTCCCCCATCACTGCTATAGACTATATACTGTGCACCAAGGAAAGCCCCAATGTGAACACCCCATGCAGTGACTGAGCAAAGCATGTATGAACTCCGCAGTGATAGGAAACTAAAAGTGCTCATTGGTTCACCTGGCCCTCCGCAGCCAGAGACTGCCTACGTCTATCCAGCTGGAAAAAAAGAGAGTTAAATACACAAGTTATGGTGAAAACATTCCAAAAACCATCACTTATTCTTCTTCAAAACACTATAAATCCTCTAAAAATTGGGTATTCAACAAACAACAACAAACATATACAAACATAAAACATAACAAACATATATAGCAGAAAACAAATTGGCCAAAAATGTTACAAAATTTCAATTTTTAAATCTTTTTTTGGCAATTTTATATAAAAAAAAAATGTGAAAAATATTGTTATTTTGCAAAATTTACGCTCTTTTTTTGTTTATAGCGCAAAAAGTAAAAAATCGCACAGGTGATCAAATACCACGAAAAGAAAAGCGGTTTGTGGAAAAAAAAAAAAAGGACGTCAAATTTATTTAGGTATGGCGTCGCACGTCCGCACAATGGTCTGTTAAAGTAATGCAGTGCCGAATCGCAAAATAGGGCCTGGTCATTAAGGGGGAAAATCCTTTCCGGTCTTAAAGTGGTTAAATTATGCCTCGTTTCCACTGAGCGGAACGGTTCGGGGCGGTACAGTTTGGAAGGGTTAGAATGGTCCGGTCTATTCAGGTGAGCGTTTCCACTGCAAGTCGGGCCACCAGGGACCATGCGGGGTTTACACCAATTGAGGTGTTTGTTTTGCTCTTTCATTTGACGTACCATTTCCTATGGCCCTACATCTGAAGCAGGACCAGGAATGGTGCGGTTTGGTTCGGTTGTATGGGCCACTTTCATAATAGAAACAAACACTCAAATTAGCGTACCGTACCGAACCGACCCGAACCGATCCGCTCAGTGGAAACGAGGCACTAGAAGTCCACCTTAACACTAAAATCCCTGCATCTATAGACCTCCACAATCTAACACTAACCTATCTAGCCCTGTAAAGAAGAAATCTCTATACATACCTTTTTTTTTTTTAAGCCGATCCGACCCGATCTTACATGGAGCTGTGTAGGCGGGCGCAGAGGACACAGCCGACAACGGAAGCCCCATAGTAACTCTATGGGTGACATCACTTCTTATTCATATCACAACCGTTGTCAGCTGTGTCCTCTGCAGAGCTTCCGCCGCTGGAGATCGGGTCGGGTCAGCTTCGAAAAATGTATACTGATTTTTTATTTACAGGGCTAGATAGGTTAGCGTTGGATCATGGAGGTCTATAGATGCAGGGATTTTCCTTTTACAGTGGGCTTACACTTTAACCCATAGTTATGGTGCTGGAAGAAGTGCAATTGCTTTGTGTGGCTCTATATCATCACCGTTCACCAAGGACCTATTCCACTTATCATACTGCGTGTGTATTCTGTCCTGCTTACCATCTCCGTGATGTAAATCCAGATCTATGTACAAAACTCTTTCATATTTCTGTCGCAGTTTCAGGATCCCCAATACTGCATCATTCAGGTAACAAAATCCAGACGCTTCATCTCTAAACAGGAAGAAGAGAAAATTAAAATCAACTTTTCAATGCTCTAATGACACAGTATACGATATATAGAGACTCCTGTGATGTCTGTCTATTGGATTCTGTGATAGGACTAAAATCCACTTTGTATTGTCACTAAATTGGTGGGACAGTAAAAGAGGGGTACTACAGAGCAAAGGAATGACACTGCCTAGCTGTACACATTGTGCTGGAGGCTACATGCTCCACACTGCCCCCTCCTGGACGCTACATGGGCCACACTGCCCCCCCGGACGCTACATGCGCCACACTGCCCCCCCCCGGACGCTACATGCGCCACACTGCCCCCCCGGAGGCTACATGCGCCACACTGCCCCCCCGGAGGCTACATGCGCCACACTGCCCCCCCCCGGACGCTACATGTGCCACACTGCCCCCTCCTGGATGCTACATGCGCCACACTGTCACCTCCTGGACGCTACATGCGCCACACTGCTTCCCCCTGGACGCTACATGCGCCACACTGCTTCCCCCTGGACACTACATGCGCCACACTGCTTCCCCCTGGACGCTACTTGCACCACACCGCCCCCTCTGGACGCTACATGCGCCACACTGCCCCATCCTGGACGCTACATGCACCACACCGCCCCCTCTGGACGCTACATGCGCCACACTGCCCCATCCTGGACGCTACATGCGCCACACCGCCCCCTCCTGGACGCTACATGCGCCACACTGCCCCATCCTGGACGCTACATGCGCCACACTGCCCATGGGTATACAATGTGCTGTAGATTCTATACTCCACACTGCCCATGGGTATACAAGGTGCTGTACATTCTATACTCCACACTGCCCATGGGTATACAAGGTGCTGTACACTCTATACTCCACACTGCCCATGGGTATACAAGGTGCTGTACACTCTATACTCCACACTGCCCATGGGTATACAAGGTGCTGTACATTCTATTCTCCACACTGCCCAAGGGTATACAAGGTGCTGTACATTATATACTCCCCACTGCCCATGGGTATACAAGGTGCTGTACATTCTATACTCCCCACTGCCCATGGGTATACAAGGTGCTGTACATTTTATACGTCACACTGCCCATGGGTATACAAGGTGCTGTACATTCTATACTCCCCACTGCCCATGGGTATACAAGGTGCTGTACATTTTATACGTCACACTGCCCATGGGTATACAAGGTGCTGTACATTCTATACTCCACACTGCCCATGGGTATACAAGGTGCTGTACATTCTATACTCTCCACTGCCCATGGGTATACAATGTGCTGTAGATTCTATACTCCACACTGCCCATGGGTATACAAGGTGCTGTACATTCTATACTCCCCACTGCCCATGGGTATACAAGGTGCCGTACATTCTATACTCCACACTGCCCATGGGTATACAATGTGCTGTAGATTCTATACTCCCCACTGTCCATGGGTATACAAGGTGCTGTACATTATATACTCCACTGAGTATTTAGAAGAATAACAGTTAAGCATAGCAGGTGATCAACACTCCTCTATCCTGTATCTGAAAGGTCTTCTCTGGGTGATTTCCCGCCACTACTGTAGAGATGGGCAGCACAGGCAGCAGGAGAGGTATCCAAGTTTCTCTTTACAAGGGGGCGCTGCATATCAGGTTTTCATTTTAGCCACAGAGGTGTTGTCAGGTTTTTAAATGTTATGAAAATGAAATGGAGCTGGTTGGAATAGTAAGACCAGTGATCTCCTACCAATAACAGATATAGTCCGGTTGAATTTACCCAGAGATCCCACAATGCCTACTTCTTAGCATGGTGCCACCCTCCTGGCCAGTTTAGGGCAATGCGGGCTTTGCCTTCCATTAGCTGTTCAACTGAAGTTAACGTGGCTCCTCCCACAGCAGCTGCATAATCATAGATACCTTCAGTGATGGGGCAGTCATAACCTGCAAATAATAAAATGTTACCATAGTCAAAATGTAATAATATAGTAAAGGGATCCATTTATATACAAACACCTTTCATTAAAGCCTAGGTGAAGTCCCACGCCATCTTATGTCTTTTTAGCACCCCCTAGTGTTACTTTCTGCCATCTCACTGCGGCCCTCTGTTGTGGCAGAGCTGAGTAACAGCCACACCCCCAGGGCACAGTGCCCTCCCACTGCAGCATCCTAATGTGGCAGAGATTACTAACAGCCACACCTCTTAGCACAAGTGCCCTCAACACTGCAGCAACCTAATGTGGCAGAAATTAGTAACAGCCACACCCCTCAGCACAAGTGCCCTCCCACTGCAGCACTCTGTTCTGGCAGAGCTAAGTAACAGGTAAACCCCTCAGCACAAATGCCCTTCCAGTGCAGCACTCTGTTCTGACAGAGCTGACTAACAGCCACACCCCCAGGGCACAAGTGTCCACCCACTATAGCACTATGTTCTGGCAATGCTGACTAACAGCCACACTCTACAGCAGCGAAAATGCCCCCAACTGCAGAACTCCGTTCTGGCAGACCTGTGTAGCAGCCACACTCTTCAGCACAAGTGCCCTCCTGCTGCAGCACTCTGTTCTGACAGAGCTGAGTAACAGCCACACCCCTCAGCACAAGTATCCACTCTTGTAGCACTTTGTTCTGGCAGAGTTGCGTAAGCCACACCCCCAGGGCACAAATCCCCCACTGCAACACTCTGTTCTGGCAGAGCTGAGTAACAGCCACACCCCCATGGCACAAGGGTCATCACACAGACTAGTATTGCAAAGTAAGAGTGGGGGTGTGTCCAGGTTTTAGTGAAAGAGTGCACCTGGTTTAACTATGGTGTCAAAGGCAGAAAAAAGAACCACCACAATTCAGTAGGGGTCAGAGATTTTAATGACTCATTATCAGCTGAGCACCAGCATCAGCTGTTCCTAGAGTGATTTCAGCACACTCTGCTCCCCCCATCCAGTTGTTCTGCTCTGTATTTACAACAGATATTAGAACACTGGAGGGCTTATAAATCACTGCTGGGGGGGGGGGCTGAGTTACTGCTGAGTTACTGCTGAGGGAGGGGACAGGGTGAGCTGAGCTGCAAAGTCATTGATGAGAGTGGGGGGAACAGCTGAACTGCAGAGTCACTGTTGGGAGGGGGAGGTGGGTAAACTGGTGAGTCACTGCTGGGGGAAAGGGTGAGCTGAGCTGAAAAGTCAATCATGGGAGGGGGAACCGCTGGGTCGCTGCTGAGGAAGGCAGGGTGACCTGAGCTGCTGAGTTTCTGATGGGAGAAGGGAACAGGGTGAGCTAAGCTGCAAAGTCATTAATGGGAGTAGGGAACCGATAAACCACAGAGTCACATCTGGGAGGGGGAACATGGTTAAAGAGGTTGCTGCTGGGGAGGGGAGGGTCAGGGTGAGCTGAGCTGAAAAGTAGATCATGGGTGAGGGGAGCCACTGGGTCACTGCTGAGTTTGCGTTGGGAGAAGGGAACAGGGTGAGCTGAGAAGTCATTAATGGGAGTAGGAAACTGTTAAGCTGCAGAGCAACTGATGGGAGGGGGCGCATGATTAAAAGGGTTGCTGAGTCACTGCTGGGGGAGGGGGGGAGCAAAGTGAGCTGAGCTGAAAAGTCATGGGAGGGGGGAGCCGCTGGGTTACTGCAGAGGAAGGCAGGGTGACCTGAGCGGCTGAGTTTGTGTTGGGAGAAGGGAACAGGGTGAGCTGGGAAGTCATTCATGGGAGTAGTAAACTGTTAAGCTGCAAAGTAACTGCTGGGAGGGGGAGCATGATTAAAAGGGTTGCTAAATAACTGCTGGGGAGGGGGTAAAGTGAGTTGAGCTGAGGGTTGGGTCAGGGTGAGCTGAGCTGAAAAGTCAATCATGGGAGGGGGGAGCCGCTGGATTACTGCTGAGGAAGGCAGAGTGACCTGATCTGCTGAGTTTGTGATGGGAAAAGGGAACAGGGTTAGCTGAGCTGTGAAATCATTAATGGGAGGGAGGGAACTGCTAAGCTGAAGAGTCACTGCTGGGAGAGGGGGCATGGTTAACAGAGAAGAAGCTGAGCTTTTGAATCACAGTTGTGGAAGGGAGCAAGAGTAGCTAAGCTGCCGATTCACTGCTGTGAGAAGGAGCAGAGAAAGCTCAGCTACTGCAGAAATAGAGGAACCAATCTGCTGAGCCACTTCTAGAAGGGAAAAGCGGGATGAGCCGAGCTGCTAAACGAATGAAGTAAACAACCTCAGTGCTTGTGCTGTAAATTTTATGATGAATAGCTCCGCATTGTCTGCAGCTACAGAGGTCAGTGAGGTCTTCTTATGCATATGTAGACATTTACATGTCCAAAGCCTGGCCAAATGCCAGGCTTTGGATTGCATGCCCTACAATACTTACCAAGGCCATATTCAAGAGTCTCCGGGTCATCGTTATCACCTTCTTCGCTGACCTTGCGAAGGTGCTCCAAATAGGAGTCGGTGTGGAACGTTGCCATTTCCTCCATGGTGGCGACTCGAGGCTTTACAACCCTGTAAGAGCAATAAGAGGATTCCACTAAACAAAAAGTCTGCAAAGAAAAGAAAATAATTAAAATTTCACCTCCCTAGTACGTGATCCAACACTTTTGGGTCTGGGGCGTGAATGTGCGCCCCCTTCGGCCCGCGCCCGCTGTGATCACACACACAGTGGAAGCCCAGCAGCAGGAACCGCGGACTCGATGTCCGCCAGCATCGTCCATTGTTCAGTACACAGGCAGAACGGCGATCTACCCAATTGGCGTTCTGTCAGCAGGGAAGGCATGGATCCTATGTTCCTGCAAAGCATCGACACAGATCTATGCCTTCCCTTAGTAAAAGCACCTCCCATACTGCGGCAGGGTGGCTGCTCTGCGCCTGATCAGGTTCCTAGTACGTGATCTGACACTTCTAGGTCTGGGGAGCGCATGTGCGACACTTTCAGCCCGCTCCCATCACCCGCAGCCCAGCAGCGGGTACCGCAGACTCGATGTACCTGGCACCCCCCTGATCGTAACCGGCACCCCCCGATCGTTCAGTACACAGGCAAAACGGTGATCTGCCTATGTAAACAGCGCAGATCGGCGTTCTGTCAGCAGGGAAGGCATGGATCCTGTTTTGCTGCAAAGCATGGACACAGATCTATCCCTTCCCTTAGTAAAAGCACCTCCCCCACAGTACACAAACACTGGCTAGGCACACATTGAACTAAGCTCTATTTCATGCTGAATAAGCTCAATTATTAATGTACCCTGAATAGAAAACTATCTTTACATAGATTTTTTACTCCAAAAGCATTAAAATTGATAAAAATAATAAAATAAGATTTAACCACATTAAGACCGTCCGCCGCAGATTTGCTGCGGCAGGCAGCCTCAACCGACGTAGCCTTACGTTGGCCGCACGCGTGGCGCAGGGGGGGCGCGCTCCCGCCCCCACTAGGCAGTGGGGATGCCGATGCACGGGGCCGGCAGCCGCGATTGCCACCGAGCACCAGCGATCGCTCCCAGCTGAGAGAGGACGGTCTGCTGTTGTAAACACACCGACCGTTGATGCTGACCGTTCTTCTCTCTGAAATGATCAAAGAGCGCCTGTGATCCTTCTATATAGGAACACATGTCTCTATGATCATTTCACAAGCCCCTCCCCCCACAGTTAGAAAACACCCCCCTAGGCTCACATTTAACCCTTTAATCGCCCGATGTTAACCCCTTCCCTGCCAGTGTCATTCGTACAATGACAGTGCATATTTTTAGCACCGATTACTGTATCAGTGTCACTGGTCACCCAAAAAAAGTGTCTGATTTGTCCGCCACAATGTCGCAGTCCCACTATAAGATATTACTTAATGTTAATTACTTTAATATCACTATTTAAAAAAAAGTGCGCATGCGCGCGGCGCCGGGACGGTACATGCACTGACCGCGCTCCGCACACCCCGACCACTTCACAGCCTACAACAAGCCTAACGGAGTGGGGGTGGTTGCCCCAAACCACTTGCAATACTGAGAGGAAGTGAGGATGAACCGGAGGGTCACAGGCACGGCATAAAAAAAGCAATGCAGTACAGCCTCCATCAGCAGCGCGCTCGTCTCCTCCCGCCACACAGAAACCTAAGATGGCGGCGACCCACGGCTCGGCAGCCCTCTTCCAGCATCGCCAGTCACAGCCACACCATCTCCCCACAGTGTGGGACTCCACCTGCCTACCGCTTCTCATCCGGAGGAGGTAAGGGATCCCTTCTCCTCCCAATCCCAGGGTGCCAGCTCGCAGTCCCCCCACGGAGAGCCACAGCACTTTTCCCCATACCAGGTCTCATCAGATAGGGAGGTGGAGGGAGCTACTTCTCCAGAATCCTCTTGGGATAGACAGATGGCTGCCATTGCTGAACTAGCCCTGAGCCAGAGTAGCTCCCCCCCCCCCCCCGCCGCACCATATTCCGCACTGGATTCCATACAGATAGCAAGATTTTCGGCTTTACTGCAACAGGTGCTTTCCAAGGCCTGTGCGACCATTACTGCTGATTTAAAGGGTGACTTCCATGAAATAGGAG
>NC_138774.1:285545806-285573306 GCF_965119305.1 Pelophylax lessonae
CCCTGTTGTGCCACCAAGATGTGCCCCCCCCCCAAATAAGATCCCTGCTGTGCCACCAAGATGTCCCCCCCCCAAATCAGATCCCCGTTGTCCCACCAGGATGTCCCCCCCCCCCCCCAGAATCAGATCCCTGCTGTGCCACCAAGATGTCCCTCCCCCCCCCAAATCAGATCCCCGTTGTCCCACCAGGATGTCCCCCCCCCCCCCCCCCAGAATCAGATCCCTGCTGTGCCACCAAGATGTCCCCCCCCCCCCAAATCAGATCCCCGTTGTCCCACCAGGATGTCCCCCCCCCCCCCCAGAATCAGATCCCTGCTGTGCCACCAAGATGTCCCCCCCCCCCCCCCAAATCAGATCCCTGTTGTGCCACCAAGATGTGCCCCCCCCCAAATAAGATCCCTGCTGTGCCACCAAGATGCCCCCCCAAAATCAGATCCCTGATGTCCCACCAGGATGTGCCCCCCCCAGAATCAGATCCCCGCTGTGCCACCAGGATGTCTCCCCCCCAAATCAGATCACTGCTGTCCCATCAAGATGTGCCCCCAACCCAAATCAGATCCCTGATGTCCCACCAGGATGTGCCCCCCCCAGAATCAGTTCCTTGTTGTGCCACCAAGATGTGCCCCCCCCCCAAACAAGATCCCTACTGTGCCACCAAGATGTGCCCCCCCAAATCAGATCCCTGTTGTGCCACAAAGATGTGCCTCCCCCCCAAATCAGATCCCTGCTGTGCCACCGAAATGTGCCCCCCCAAATCAGATCCCTGCTGTGCCACCAAGATGTGCCCCCCCAAATCAGATCCCTGCTGTGCCACCAAGATGTCCCTCCCCCCCCCAAATCAGATCCCCGTTGTCCCACCAGGATGTCCCCCCCCCCCCCAGAATCAGATCCCTGCTGTGCCACCAAGATGTCCCCCCCCCCCCCCCCAAATCAGATCCCTGTTGTCCCACCAGGATGTCCCCCCCCCCCCCCCAGAATCAGATCCCTGCTGTGCCACCAAGATGTGCCCCCCCCCAAATAAGATCCCTGCTGTGCCACCAAGATGCCCCCCCAAAATCAGATCCCTGTTGTCCCACCAGGATGTGCCCCCCCCCAGAATCAGATCCCTGCTGTGCCACCAAGATGTCCCCCCCCCCAAATCAGATCCCTGTTGTGCCACCAAGATGTGCCCCCCCCCCAAATAAGATCCCTGCTGTGCCACCAAGATGTGCCCCCCCCCTAAATAAGATCCCTACTGTGCCACCAAGATGTGCCCCCAACCCAAATCAGATCCCCGTCGTCCCACCAGGATGTGCCCCCCCCCCCAGAATCAGATCACCGCTGTGCCCCCCCAAATAAGATCCCTGCTGTGCCACCAAGATGCCCCCCCCCCAAATCAGATCCCTGTTGTTCCACCAAGATGTGCCCCCCCCCCCCAAATAAGATCCATTCAGTGCCACCAAGATGTGGCCCCCCCCCACCCAAATCAGATCCCTGATGTCCCACCAGGATGTGCACGCCCCCGAATAAGATCCCTGCTGTCCCACCAAGATGTGCCCCCAACCTAAATCAGATCCCTGATGTCCCACCAGGATGTGCCCCCAACCCAAATCAGATCCCTGATGTCCCACCAGGATGTGCCCCCCCCAGAATCAGATCCCCGCTGTGCCACCAGGATGTCTCCCCCCCAAATCAGATCACTGCTGTCCCATCAAGATGTGCCCCCAACCCAAATCAGATCCCTGATGTCCCACCAGGATGTGCCCCCCCCAGAATCAGTTCCTTGTTGTGCCACCAAGATGTGCCCCCCCCCCAAACAAGATCCCTACTGTGCCACCAAGATGTGCCCCCCCAAATCAGATCCCTGTTGTGCCACAAAGATGTGCCTCCCCCCCAAATCAGATCCCTGCTGTGCCACCGAAATGTGCCCCCCCAAATCAGATCCCTGCTGTGCCACCAAGATGTGCCCCCCCAAATCAGATCCCTGCTGTCCCACCAAGATGTGCCCTTAACCCAAATCAGATCCCCATTGTCCCACCAGGATGTGCCTCCCCCCCGAATCAGATCCCTGCTGTGCCACCAAGATGTGCCCCCCTCCCCCCCAAAATCAGATCCCTGCTGTCCCACCAATATGTGCCCCCAACCCAAATCAAATCCCTGTTGTCCCACCAGGATATGCCCCCCCAAATCAGATCCCTGCTGTCCCACCAATTAGTGCCCCCCAACCCAAATCAGATCCCCGTTGTCCCACCAGGATGTGCCCCCCCAAATCAGATCCTTGCTGTCCCACCAATATGTGCCCCAGCCCAAATCAGAGCCCCGCTGTCCCACCAATATGTGCCCCAACCCAAATCAGAGCCCCGCTGTCCCACCAGGATGTGCTCCCCCCCCCCCCCATAGGATTTCTGCTGTCCCACCAAGATGGATGTGCCCCCCTACCCCAAATGGATCCCTGCTGTCCCACTAAGTTGTGCCCCCCCAAATCAGATCCCTGCTGTCCCACCAAGATGTACCCCCCCCCCCAAATTAGATCCCTGCTGTCCCACCAAGTTGTGCCCCATAAAATCAGATCACTGCTGTCTCACCAAGATGTGCCCCCCAAATCAGATCCCTGCTGTCCCACCAGGATGTGCCCCCCATAAATCAGATTAGACCCAAGCTGTGTCCCATTGGCATCAATGATGTCCCCCCCCCCCCCCCCCAACCAGATCCAAGCTGTCTCCCCTATCCAGGTCCCTCTCTTCCCTGATCAGATCAATGCTGCGCCCACACCTGCTTGTGACATCTGTTAACTTGTAAATCTAAAATGTGTTTTTGTTTTTTTTAAGGCACTGATGAACATGGCATCAAAGTACAGCAAGCTGCGGCTGTATTGGGTTTGAACCCGCCTGAGCTCTGTTCAAGGGTTTCCCAGCAATTCCACACAATGTTCGATACGATGGGAATCTCCTACACAGATTTTATTCGTACGACAGAACCTCGTCACTCCCGGGCAGTGTGTCATTTTGGGAAGACGCTGGAAGAGCGAGGATATATCTACAAGGGGATGTACCAGGGCTGGTACTGCACTTCCGATGAGGCTTTTTTAAGTGAGGAGCAAACGATGGAGAGCACAGACTCCAACGGCAACAAAATACGCGTGTCCGTAGAAAGTGGACATCAGGTGAGGAAGTCTAATAAATCAAAACTATACTATATGGGGGGAAGTTAAATGATTGAGTTCACGTCCATTGAAGGCTGTCCATGTAGGGGCCGTTTGAAGGCTGTCCATGTAGGGGCGTCCATGTAGGGCTGTGGAAGGCTTTCCATGTAGGGCCATGGAAGGCTTTCCTATATAGATCCATTGAAGGCTTTCCTTTGTAGGTCCATTGAAGGCTTTCCTTTGTAGGTCCATTGAAGGCTTTCCATTGTAGGTCCATTGAAGGCTTTCCTTTGTAGGTCCATTGAAGGCTTTCCTTTGTAGGTCCATTGAAGGCTTTCCTTTGTAGGTCCATTGAAGGCTTTCCTATGTAGGTCCATTGAAGGCTTTCCTATGTAGGTCCATTGAAGGCTTTCCTATGTAGGTCCATTGAAGGCTTTCCTATGTAGGTCCATTGAAGGCTTTCCTATGTAGGTCCATTGAAGGCTTTCCTATGTAGGTCCATTGAAGGCTTTCCTATGTAGGTCCATTTCAAGCTATCCATGCAGGGCCGTGGAAGGCTTTCCATGTAGGAAAATAAAAGGACGTAAAATTTTTTTGGGTACAGCGTCGCAAATTCTTTTATCCCATAGTTTTGCAAAACTATGTAGACTACAAACTGTATGATTGAATCGGTTCTGACATCGCTGTTTTACTAACCTGACTATTATTCTGAGTAGGAAACTTTCACGTTGTTTGCAAATATTCCAGATTCTAACTACCAGCAAGAATGAGTTCTTATTTTAAGAGGACGTGTCATTTCAGACCCACCATGTCCGCTCCTGTTATCGGCATCCACTCACCTGCTGCCTACATGTCTCTCACCTTGTGTCACTGCCGCATCACCAGCCGTCCCATTAAAGTGAATTGGACTGCTGGTGAGTCAACAGCGGGTCAGAGATGACAGTTGCTCTTTAGAAATTATGATTTAAATCAAGCCTTTCTATTAGTGATTTAAATTGTGATTTTAATCAACTTCATTTAAAGAGGTTGTACACCAAGAAAAATTTTTTTTCTCTTCTTTACATCCTGAAAGAGAAACCCATAATGAGCTAGTATGCATCGCATAGTAGCTCATTATGAAATACTTACCTTAGAACGAGCCCCCGCCGTGCCGTCCGCTTACCTGTATGACGGGCGACATGTATAGTCGCCCGTCTTCTGGGATTGCGGCATCCAGCCATCGGATTGGCCAGAGCCGCGGTGACGTCACTCCCGCGCACGTGCGCGGGAGCCGACGGTCACGGCCCGGGGCTCTGAAGGAACGGCACGATCTGCCGTCCCTTCAGAGCGCATGCGCCAGTGACGTCACTGGCTGCATTAAAGGTAAATATCTCCTAAACGGTGCATGTTTAGGAGATATTTACAGTACCTATAGGTAAGCCTTAATATAGGCTTACCTATAGGTACAACTTCCTGAGGAGGGTTTACTTCCTCTTTAAATCAAATTCACCCTGGGAATTACCTCCAAAATTTGTGCAGAGCACAAGTGTGTGTGACATGTGACACTGGATGAGTGAAGAGAATTACATGTTCCATCTCTCTTCTCTGCGCCCCAAACTCCTAAAGTGGCTTCAGACAGACCCTATCCACCCTGCCCCGTTCCTTCGAATAGTGCAGAAGTGGCTGGAAGGGGACCTCCCCGACCTCTCTTTGTCCGGACAGAGCAGCCGCTTCTCCTGGGGTATCCCGGTGCCTTCTGACCTGACTCATACCATCTATGTGTGGCTGGATGCCGTCATCAACTACCTAACGGTGGCAAAATACCCAGATCCCAGTTTCTCACCATGGGGCCCATCAATACATCTGCTTGCAAAGGACATTTTGCACTTTCACGCCGTATACTGGCCGGCGTTTTTGCTAGCTGCCAGTCTGACTAACTCTACATCCATTCTCATTTGACGTGTCAAGGCGTGAAGATGTCAAAGAGCCTCCAGAACGTGATTGACCCCACCGAATGTATTAGGCTTTACGGCAGAGATGGGTTCCTCTATTTCTAACGAGACTGCGACTTTAACCACGATTCTGTCCGTAACCTACTAAACTCTTCTCTTGCCGATGCTCTTGGTGGACTTTTGAACCGCTCCACTGCGCCCAGTATGAACCCCCGAGCAATGCTGGCCTCGTTACCAGTGCACGAGTGTGCCGATATTGGACGAAGATCAGTTGGAGGCCCTCCTTGGAGCTTTACGAGGACTTCCCCCAATTAGTAGACCAGTACGTGAAAACCTTACCGGTACACAAAGCCTTGGAACGCTGACCAGGAATTGACTACCGACTACTCTTCTGCTTTGTCCCTACCTACTGAACTGCTACCTCTGTTGCCGATCCGGATTGTCTGACCACGCTTACTGCTGCCCGCCCCAACCTTTGGCTCGTCTGACTTCTCTCTGGTTATCCCTTGTCTGCTCCTCCACTCCGGACTGAACCTGCACTCTGCATGGCTGGGTGATCCTGGGGACCGCGACCTGGTGTTAGCATGCAGCGCAGTCTATCCCCACCATCAGGGGCTCTAGTGAAAACCAGCTAGCACTTAGTTTCCGCACCTCAGGTGAACCTGTGTCCTCATCAGAGTACTACCTGGTGTCCATCCGATATCCAGCACTGCTTCCACCGTAGCCAACCCAGATTGTCTGACCACGCCTCTGCCAGACTACCTGCCTGCGGTCCTTGCCACTGGGCTCCACTCCTACCTCTGGCCAGCAGTCCTCTGACTCAGGTGAGCCTGTAGGATTGTTACATGATGGCGGCGTGCGTTCTTCCAAAGTCAAGTTCAATGGAAGCTGTCCAAGGGATCAGAAGAAGACCAGGCATGGGGGCGTTGTGTTCTCTACCTCACCCTCGAAGCCTTGAGGCTTTATGGTACCCTCCTGCAGCCTGCCATTGCTGGACTGGCCCAGACCATCCTTAACAGGCTTGGTGTTGGCCATGATTATAGAACTCTGAAAGGAAATCCTTTCTTTGCAGCGACTCAGGGAGAGAACTGCGGCTTCCAAGGGCAGAAATTAGGACCGGACTGTGGCTTGCTATATCACAGACTGCTAGATAAAGAAGAACAGGGGCTTAACAAAGATGGAAACAGATGTACGTAAATTTAAAGGTCGTAGGGAAAAGGCCTCAAGGGGGAACTGTTATTCTAGAAGGCCGTTTAATAACGGCCCTTTTGTTCACATTGGTGTGCGTACCAAGGTAGGCAGAATGTTGCTCCTCCTGCTAATGAGAGCATAGGTGGAAGGCACAGAGCTGATTGGAGCAGCTCTGTAAAATACTCGATCAATCAGTGCCAAATAAACATCACAAATAAATCTCAAAAATGGTGTCAAAAGTCCAATAGATGTGATTGTTCAAAATTGATGACACCTTCCACCACCAATAGATGAAAGACCCCCTTACCAGATCCTATTGACCCCTCATTACAAAAGATCGACAAGTTCCAATACCAGCCAAGGCCTTATAGCATCCAACCAGGTCCTCCAATCAGGCTCCTCACTCTCCTCAATTCCATATCATGGAGGTTAACCGGGTTTGATGACAGTCATAGAGTAGCTGTGGAGGAAGTTGACCCTGCTGGATGAGATCTGAGGGCTGAGTTTGTCTCCTGCCTTAGGTGTATGAGGAGATCAGTATACAATACAGAGGACTGGATGGATGAGCACACTGAGCTGGTTAAATTGGTTAAAGTGTTAGTTCCCCTTTTCATTCCCCGCCCCCCCCTTCCCCTTTCGGGGTCTCCGTTGTAATTACCTCCGGGGAAGCTGAACTATCAGTGGCCACACAGCCAGTCCCGGGATTGGAAATCCCCACCCTTCTCTGTGCAGCGCTTCCGGGACAGACCAGATCGGTTCACTGTGCAGGAGCTGTCCAATGAGAATTGCTATGATCAATCCCAGGAGCACTGCACAGAGAGGAGGGTGAAGAGTGGGAATTTCAAATCCCTGGAACACTGCCTGCTCAGCATCCCCATAGCGAAGTACAGCGGGTAATGGGAGGAGGGGAGGGTTGGGTATAATGTGTTAGTTCACCTTTTAAAGGGTAACTCCACTTTCGTGGGGGGGAAAAAATAGCAAAGAAAAAACAATATAGCGTATACAATTGTGATACAAATCATATTGTAATTGAATGTTATTAAAAAATTTCCTTTCCTTTTCAATCTGCAGCTGATGTAAATTTTTGAAAATGCAATATGGCTGCCTGGAGCTGTTCTGTACACAGAATGTATACTGACTAGGGATGCACCGAAATTATCGGCCGAAAATGAGCCTCTCATTTCGGCCGATAATGGGTTAACATTGCCGAAAAGAAATATGGCCGCCGTGGGGGAAGGAGGAGGGCGCAGCGCAGGGCAGGTTTTAAAAGTCCCGCCTCTGGCCGGCCGTCCGCCTCTCAATGACGTCCCTACTACGATCTGTGCATTATGAATGGACTTACCAGGCGAGGGTGCGGGGCGAGCGGCCGCTATAGAGATAACTGATGTGATCCATCCCTGTCAGCTCAGCACGACTATGTATGAATGAGAACAGAACTGAGCTGACACCGGGCGGGGGGGGCGGGCGGAGCGGCCGCTATTCGCTGTAACTATGTGAGCTTCACTTCCTTGTCAGCGGAGATACATGCCTGTCAGTGAAGTGAAGCTCTCACATAGTTACAGCTAATAGCGGCCGCTCCGCCCGCCCGGTGTCAGGTCAGTTCTGTTATCATTCACACATAGTCGTGCTGAGCTGACAGGAAGGATCACATTAGTTATCTCTATTGCGACCGCCCGCCCCCCCCCCCCCCCCCGCCTGGTATGTCCATTCATACTGCAGAGATCGTAGTAGGGATGTCATTGAGAGGCGGTGCCGCCGGCCAGAGGCGGGACTTTTGAATGAAGGAAACCCGAGGAGGGACGCTAAGCCAGAGGGAGGGAGGGAGGGAAGGAGGGGGGGGGGGAGAGCTGAGGCAGCTTACCAATGGTTTTTGTATTATGAAGCATGAGGGGTTAATGTATTGTCACTGCTGGTCACTCATCTATTAGTGACCGACCAGTGGCAGGTAATTAACCCCTTTGTGCTGCATTAGTGCAACCAGTATCAGTGTTAATTAACACTGGTTGCACTAATGCAGCACAAAGGGGTTAATTACCTGCCACTGGTCGGTCACTAATAGATGAGTGACCAGCAGTGACAATACATTAACCCCTCATGCTGCATAATACAAATACCATTGGTAATTAAATTAACCTCTTGCCAAACCATCACAGTACATATACGGTGACAGGGTGGCAGCGACAGGTGTACGTCGCTGCCTGTTTTTGGTGTATGCCCCTGTTCTATCCATTTTAAAACATTTTTGGGGAAAAAGTCATTTTCGGTTTTCGGCCAAGGGCATCCTGCATTTTCGGTTTCGGCCCAAAATTTTCATTTCGGTGCATCCCTAATACTGACCACACCCCCAGAAACATAATTTCCTGCTTGTGTGATTGGCTCACCAATTTTCCCAGAGGTCTGCACTAAGATACAAGTCAGATTTCTGGCATCCCCTGCAACAAAAATGTCATTTCTCTTACGTCCTCCGACAGTCGCCGCCTCTTCATATTCGTCACATATGGGGTATTAGACTTTGCTCCGAAGGAGTAGCTAGGCAACAGAATATGTTAACAATAAAGCTTTTAACATATCCCACCCTCAAGGGGTGGTCCCCTCAGTCAATACCCTCCTACTTCCTGCAACCATATCTCAGTTTTAATGTCTAGCTTGTCAGGAGTGGCTGGCTTTTCCTGTGCTTGGGCTTTCTGCCCCAGACTCTTTCTTCTTTTTGAAATTTTGTTTGAGTTTTCTCTCTACCTTTACTTAGCTGTTATTTTTGTCAGCGTTAGTTCTTCTGATGAAGAGGATCATGCTGGCTGGGTCTCGGGCTGATCCCCCTGGTCACAGGTCGTGGGTCAGTGGCTTCCCAGCCTGCCATCGAGCGTTCAGCCAGGTAACGCTCCTGGCACAGTGAACGACCCATCCCTGTTCGGTGCAGGGATGATTGGTGAGGTGGCTACCTCACTGGACGCTGTGCGGTTTCTTAACCCCCATTTTGTGCGTCTTGAATTGCGACTCTCCCTGCCTCATGTGCAGCGGCTTGTTCGCCTGTGCGGGTCCCCCACGCCATTGAGAGGTAAGTGTATCTATGTGGGGACCTGTCTGTCTGGGGGGGGTGTCAGTCTGGGACTGTGTAACCTGCCTCTATTCACACTGCTTGTCTCCCTATCTCTCGGCTGCATGCTGTGGGCTGCAAGGGGGGGGGGAGCTGTGTGACACTGTGTGTGTCAGCCTGGTCAGTGTGAGAAGCTGTGTGCTGTGGGGCATGTTTTTTTGGCATGTTGGGGCATATACAGCGATCGCTGCGGCGATCTGACATGTATTCCTATACAGGGATGTCACGTGTGCATTACTGCACTGTGGAGCGGCGGTTTCGGCGCCAAACGGCGCCATTTTGCCTACACTCGCTCCGGCCGCATGTTTTACATGCATGGCGGCCATTTTCTTGTAGCCTCCATAGGCTTTCATAGAGCGCCCTGGCAGCATCACTTCCTCTTTCCAGGAACACCGATCGAGGCAGCAGCAGCGGCGAGGGTCTCCTCAGGTTTTATCCTTCTGTTCTTGCTATCCATTGCCTGTGTTCAGTTTGCATATTCCCTGTGGGGGTCTCATTGTGCTTGAGTGTGGTGCGGTGGGCTGCGCTTGCCGCGCTTGCTTAAAGGGGCAGTTAACCCTTTATTGTCTGGCATTACAGGGGCAATGGATTCTCAGGAGGGCAAATTTCCTACCGCCCTGGTGGAAAGCCAGGGGACCGCTGTTTCCCCCCCCAGGGGGGGATTTAGCCACTATTGTGGCTGGCCTTGCTGCTCAGGTGCAGATGCTGGTGGCTGCTCAATCTACTAAAAGACCCAGAGTTTCTCTTTCCTCTGCTTCTGAGGGTGAAGGTGATGGGGTTGTTATGGCGGGGGCCTCCTTATCGGGGTCCCGCTCCTCCCTAGATCTAGTGGGGTCCGAGGTGGAGGCTGAAGTTGAGGGGGTTGATAATTCTCCCCCTGGCTCGCCTGAAGAGCTTGCAATCATGGATGAATTGATTGCTTCCATAAAGCAAACACTGCGTTTGCAGGATGAAGTGTGTCCCCCCGCTGCCTTGGCGGCCTATGGGACGCAGAGAAAACGCAGGACGCCGCAGGTTTTTCCCTGCAATGATGATTTTCAGCGCGCTGTTAAGGAACAATGGCGCAATCTGCGCAAACCTTTTGCTGTACCAAGTAGGTTCAAGCTGCGTTATCCTTTCTCGCCTTCCACTGATGAAAGGTGGTGTGTGCCTCCCCCAGTGGATCACGCAATTGCGGTTTTAAACAAGGCCACTGCGATTCCTGCAGAGGATTCCCGTGTTCCGTGATGCCACGGATAGGAGATTGGAGTCTCTTGCCCGTCATACTTATTCTGTTACGGGTTCTATGCTTAAAACTCTGTTTGCTTCTCTCATGGCGGCCCAGGCGATCGCAAGTTGGACGCAGATGCTTAGGCGCGTCCTAGTGGCAGACTCGGCCTCGCCGGCGACCCTGGATATGGTGGATCAAATCCACCAGGGTGTCATGTATCTGTGTGATGCGGACCTGGACCTGGTTCCATTGGCTGCACGTGTGCACAGCGTGGCGGTGTTGTCTCGCCGCCTGGTTTGGTTAAAATGTTGGTCGGTGGACCAATCTTCACGTAAGACCTTAGCCAATCTGCCTTATGATGGGTCTCGCCTTTTTGGGGAGTCCTTGGATGTGTTGATTAAGGGGATCACCGGGGGTAAGAGCACTCTCTTGCCCCATTTCCCCAAGGCTAAGGGGGCTTCTGGGAAGAAGCATGCTAATTTTCGGCCCCCTCAGGGGTCCTTTCGTGCCTTTCGGCCGCACTACAAGGGCAAGCCGTTCAAAGGTCAAGGCTCTCAGAAGAAGCCCTGGTCTGGGAAACAGAAGTCCGGCCAATCCGGATCTGCAGCCCATAACAGTTCGGCCTGAAGGGGCGCCCTCACCCAGTTTTGGGGTGGGGGGACGCTTGCTCGGTTTTCTTCAGCCCTGGTTGGCCCGTGTGTGGGACAGATGGGTTCAGGAGATCGTTCGATCTGGTTACAAGATCGAGTTTCTCTCTCGGCCGGAGAGCAGATTTTTTCCCTCAAATCTTCAACTGTCTCCAGAGCGTTTGCGGGACCTGCACCTGGCGGTGCGGGACCTGAGGGCTCAGGGAGTGGTGGTTCCGGTGCCTCATCGGGACAGATTTCGGGGGTTTTATTCCAATCTGTTCACCGTGCCCAGGAAGGAGGGCAAGGTTCGTCCAATTCTGGACTTGAAGGCTCTGAACCGCTCTGTGCGGGTTCGCAAGTTCCGCATGGAATCCCTGCGGTCGGTGGTGGCTGCCCTGGTTCCGGGGGAATTCATGGCCTCCATCGATTTGAAGGATGCGTATCTTCACATCCCCATTTTCGAGGGTCACCAGAGGTTCCTTCGATTTGCCATTGCGGAGGATCACTACCAGTTCGTGGCGTTGCCTTTTGGTCTCGCCTCGGCTCCGCGGGTCTTCACCAAGGTGCTTGCACCGGTTCTGGCATTATTGAGGGCCCAGGGCATTTCTGTCCTGGGGTATCTGGACGACATTCTGGTTCGGTCTGCGACCAGCCAGGGTCTGGAGAAGGAACTGCCTGTCACGATGCAAACTCTGCAGGAGTTTGGTTGGACGATAAATTTTCCAAAGTCGACACTGAGTCCGTCTGTTCGTCTTCCCTACCTGGGAATGATTCTGGACTCGGTGCAGGCGAAGGTCTTCCTGCCGGAAGACAAACTCAGAACTCTTCAGGAGGAAGTCAGGTCCCTCAGGGACGTTCCGCACTCGTCTCTGCGGACGTGCATGAGATGTCTGGGATTGATGGTCTCGGCCTTCGAGGCGATTCCCTTCGCCCAGTTTCACACGCGGGGTCTCCAAGCGGAGACCCTGTCCAGGTGGGACGGGCGACCTCAATCCCTGGATCTTCAAATCTCGTTGAGTCATCGCACCAGAAGAAACCTTCTGTGGTGGCTCCAGTCCCCGTTGGTGTCCGGGGGCAAGTCGTTTCGTCCTGTCTCGTGGACGGTGATCACCACGGATGCCAGCCTGTCGGGCTGGGGTGGTGTTCTGGGCGTTCTATCCGCCCAGGGAACTTGGTCGGAGGGGGAGTCTTCCCTTCCGATCAACACTCTGGAATTGCGTGCGATAAGTCTCTGTCTTCATCGCTGGACGGACCGGCTGCAGGGCTGCCCGGTTCGGGTGCAGACGGACAATGCCACGGCGGTGGCCTACATCAACCACCAAGGGGGCACCAGGAGTGCCCGAGCGGCTCGAGAAGTGGCCGACATTCTGTCTTGGGCCGAGACTCGTGTCCCGGCGATAACGGCGGTTCACATTCCGGTGGTGGAGAACTGGCAGGCGGACTATCTGAGTCGCCAGACCCTGGATCAGGGGGAATGGTCTCTCCACCCGGCTGTCTTCCAGATGTTGTGCGCGAAGTGGGGTCTTCCAGATGTGGACCTGTTGCGTCTCGTCTCAAGGTGAAAAGGTTCGTGGCAAGGACGCGCGACCCTCGGGCAGACGCGTCGGATGCGTTAGTGGCCCCGTGGCATCAGTACAGGCTGATGTACGCGTTTCCACCGATTCAGTTGCTGTCCAGGTTCCTTCGCAGGTTACACTCGGAACGCAGCACGGTGATTCTTGTGGCACCGGACTGGCCTCGCCGGTCCTGGTACGCAGACCTCGTGAATCTGGCGGTCGACGCCCCGTGGCATCTGCCTCTTCGAGACGATCTACTGTCTCAAGGACCGATATACCATCCTGCTTTACAGTCGCTGGCTTTGACGGCCTGGCTGTTGAGACCGAGGTCCTGAAGGAGAAGGGTCTCTCTCCAGAGGTCGTTCATACTTTGATCAACGCGAGGAAGTCTTCCTCGAAGAAGGTTTATTACCGTACTTGGAAGGCCTATTTTGCCTGGTGTGAGTCCAGGGGGTTTTCACCCCGCACGTACTCGGTTTCCCGTGTGCTGTCTTTCCTTCAAACGGGTGTTGATCAGCGTTTGGCGCTGGCTACGATAAAGGGTCAGGTGTCTGCTCTGGCCGTTCTGTTTCAACGTCCCGTGGCTTCCAACTCCTTGGTTGGCACTTTTGTTCAGGGTGTGCGGCATCTGGTTCCTCCTAGGAGGGATCCTTTGCCCCCTTGGGACTTGAATCTCGTTCTGTCTGTGTTGCAACGTGCTCCTTTTGAACAGATCAGGGAGATCTCGTTGTCTATGTTGTCCAAAAAGGTTGCCTTTTTGGTGGCGATCACTTCGGCTCGCAGGGTGTCGGAGCTGGCAGCTTTGTCCTGCAAGTCTCCGTACCTGGTTATTCATTTGGATAAGGTGGTCTTGCGACCTAATCCTTTTCTTCCGAAACGAGTTTCGGAATTCCATCTTAATGAGGATATTGTCTTACCTTCGCTGTGCGCGAAGCCTAAACATCCAAAGGAGGTGAGATTGCATTCTCTGGATGTTGTTCGGGCGATAAGGGTTTACCTTAAATCGACTGAGTCTTTTCGAAAGACGGACTCCTTGTTTGTTCTTCCAGAGGGTCCTCGGAAGGGCATGGCGGCTTCGGCCTCTACCATCGCCAAATGGATCAGGCAGACCATTGAACAGGCCTATGCCTTGCAGGGGAAGGTTCCCCCTGTACCTGTGAAGGCGCACTCTACTAGATCTTTGAGTACGTCTTGGGCCTGTCGTCATGGGGCTTCTGTAGCCCAGGTGTGTAAGGCGGCGACCTGGTCGACCGTACACACTTTCACAAGATTCTACAAAGTAGATGTTCAGGCATCGGCGGATGCTTCCTTTGGCCGCAAGGTTCTTAGTGCGGCAGTTCCCTAGGGTCCCTTGTTGGGGACCTCTGGCTGTTGGGATAAGTTTTGTATCCCCTGGTTTTTTGTCTTTTCCTGGGTTGTTGCTTCTGTTGAGCACTTGTTTTTCCTGTTGCCCAGCTGGTTTCCTTCCTTTGGTAAGGTTCCTTTCTTTAATGCGGAGACTGCGTTGCCTTTTCGGCGCGGATGCGTTTCCCACCCCTCATGTTTGCACTGCTTTGGGACGTCCCCATATGTGACGAATATGAAGAGGCGGCGACTGTCGGAGGACGTAAGAGAAAACGGAATTTTTGTAAAATCTTACCTGTAAAATTCCTTTCTCTGAGTCCTCCGACAGTCGCCGCCCCCGCCCCTCTTTTGGGGTTTGGTTGTATACTCTACTGCTATTCCACTAAAACTGAGATATGGTTGCAGGAAGTAGGAGGGTATTGACTGAGGGGACCACCCCTTGAGGGTGGGATATGTTAAAAGCTTTAATGTTAACATATTCTGTTGCCTAGCTACTCCTTCGGAGCAAAGTCTAATACCCCATATGTGACGAATATGAAGAGGCGGCGACTGTCGGAGGACTCAGAGAAAGGAATTTTACAGGTAAGATTTTACAAAAATTCCGTTTTTTGGTGAGATTCTCCCAATAGGAACACGTCTAATTTGATTCAAATTCATTTATCAGCGAGCTATGAATTTGAGACACCATCTAGCTCCTAACATACCTGACCCTCCAAAAAAATGGTAACTTTTTTTGAAAAGGGGTTTTACCCATGCAAAAGGTGAAAAGTATGTAGGACTGTTGGTAATTACAAGAAAATGTCCCAATTCAAATCACAACATACTGGCCAAGTCTACAACATTAAGAAATGTATTTCTTGCCACTCTACCCATGTTACGTACCTCCTGACATGCCCATGTGGGCTACAATACATTGGGAGAACCACTCACCAATTATGGTTTTAATCATTTTACAAAACGTAACCACTTAAGCCCCGGAAGATTTTACCCCCTTCCTGACCAGGGGGTATTTTGCGATTCGGCACTGCGTGACTTTAACGGACAATTGCGCGGTTGTGCGATGCTGTATCTAAACGAATTTGGCGTCCTTTTTTTCCCACAAACAGAGCTTTCTTTTGGTGGTATTTGATCACCTGTGCGATTTTTTGATCACGCGCTATAAACAAAAAAAAAAAAAAGAGCGTAAATTTTGCAAAAATAGCAATATTTTTCACATTTTTTTATATGAAATTCCCCCCCAAAAAAATGTAAAAATAAATTTTTTAACATTTTCGGCCAATTTGTTTTATGCTACCTATGTTTGGTAAAAAAAAAAAAAAAATCGCAAAAAGCATATTTTGATTGGTTTGCGCAAAAGTTATCTTGTTTACTAACAAAGGGAAAGATTTATGTCATTTTTGTTTTTTTTTTTCTTTTAACGCGTAATGGCGGCGATCTGCGATTTTTTTTTGCGGTACTGCGACATTGCGGCGGACAGATCGGACCCTTGACTGACATTTTTGCCACTTTTGGGGTTACCAGTGACATTTCTACAGTAATCAGTGCTATACATATGCACTGTTACTGTAAAAATACACTGGCAGTGAAGGGGTTAACTTTTTTTTGAAAGGGAGGGGCTATGTGTGTCCCTAGGGGCGTGCTTTCTACTGTGATTGGCTGTGGCTTCAGACGTATGAAGAGTGATCAACGGTTCTACATAGTAGAACCGTATGATCATCCTTCATACACAGGGGAGAATGACAGGCAGCTTGTTTACACAAGCTGCCTGACTTTCTCCCTCTCCCCCGCCGATCGCAGAGTGACCGGCAGACATCGGGTCCGCCGGTCACACGCGCGGGGGGGTCCGTGACCACGCGGGAGCGCGCCTCCGGCGGCACGCGCTTGCTCCCTAGACCCTCACAAGCTAGTGACGTAGCCCTACGTCACTTTGCCTGTGAGGGGCTGACCGCCGACGTAGATAGTCGTGCGGCGGTCGGCAAGTGGTTAATAGGTTTTGATACATGATCTATGATAATAAATTTAATTTTATGCATAACATTATAAGTCAGGGTATTTTATAAATTAAAATTTATATTTTATATATTTATATTGATGTTAATGCTATATGTTGGGACTAGTCTCGTGGACCATTATTTACTATATGGAGCCTATTGCCTCTTTTAAACCATATTTAAACTCGCCATTTAGGTTTGTTTTTTCACCACAAGATGGCGTAGCTATCTTTGGTGAGGCGGGCTGTATTTAATTATATTTGGCCACCTATTGACACTGTTCATAACCTAAAAGATGGCACGCTTTTGGTAGGCAGACTTATGCATATTGGGCGAGGCTAATTGGCTGTCCAGCGAGGCCGTCCCCTATATAAATATTCATGACGCCAGTGTGATCATATGACCCTTGATAACGTCACTGGAAGTGATGAAACGCACCGGAACGTCTGATCACACTACGCTACGGATTACATCATTTCCGGGCTCCGGGCGGAACGCAGGTGCCGGAACGCAGAAGTGGTGTTCCCCGAGACCACGGTTGTCACTACTGTCCATTTGATTCATCTATATTGTAAGTGTTACTCTTTTAAATAAATCGCCTCTATTTGGTGTACTTCACCATGGAGTCCTTTTTGTTTGCATGATGCATTTGAGTCCAGCATTTTGACATCAAGCATTAGAGGAGGACGGCTCATCCCTGGTTGGAGGCATTCAGAGGGCATCTATCCTAATCCTGTCTCATAAAGGCTCTTACTGACCCCCTATAATTTGAGGGTCTACCATCTCTGGTAAGAGGCTTGACCCACCGGGTGATCTGCGTGTATGGTGAAGGTGTCTTTACTTCAACAAGTCCAGATCAGGATCCCTCTGATTTTCCATTCATTGGATGGTGTTTTATGGACTATCTTTGTCTCATTCAACATTGCTGTTGGGACTTTATATGCACAATTTATGCTATTTTGCACAATTTATATTCTATTGGTGTATCACTGCATTAATTATTTTTAATCAATTCATTTATTATTCGATATATTTAATTTTGATCCGTTAGAAGCCACTTATTGAGGCCTAATTTTTGATCATCTATCTGCATTTAATTTAAGGTGGCACTTAGAGATAAGTGAAAAAACTACACATTGGTTATTTAATTATCCACCAAATTCACTTGATTGTTATTAGTTTAATAAGATTTAGGGCTTTTAATTCATTTATGAGAATTATTCACTGGAGATCGCGGCTATTATATATTTATATATAATTTATTCAAAATTCTGATATGTAGTGATCAACAGATATCGTTTTTACATTGCTGATACCGATATTTTGATCATCGCGTACCGGTATCGGACGATATTTTTGTACATTTAAAAAAACATTTTTAATGACAGGTACTCTTGTGGAGTGATCTAGGGGTCTAAAAGACCCCGAACCCCTCCTCTGCACTTAAAAGCATTCAAAACGCCAAGTTTGGCTGTTTTGAATGCGGTCATTTTTTTAATCTGGTGCCAGGTTTTTGCATGAAGACCCGATCAGAGCCGAATGCGGCTTTCATTGGGTCTACGGCGGCCGTGCAGGCTGGTTGCCTGGGTTTCTCGGTGGGACAGGAGACCCGGGCGAGCCACGTAAGGCGGCGGGAGGGGGGGGGGGATGTTCCCTCCAGCTCCTTGTAATGACAGCCGAGCAGCTTCTCAGCCGCATCGGTCGTCATTACAAGACTGCCGATCGTTGGCTATGGGGTGATGCCTCTAGCTGCAGGCATCACTCCGGTACAAGCACTTTCCGAAATATCAGTGTTGAATGATCACAGAGCTCCTGTGATCCTTCTATATAGGATCACAGGTCTCTATGGTCATTTCAAAAGCTACGCCCCCCACAGTTAAGCCTCGTACACACGCAACGATTGTTGGCCGTGAATTTTCGGCCAACGTCTGATCGGCCGATTGCCGGCTTGTTGGTATGATGCTTCCGACAACCGATTCCGACTTTTCGGCCGAACAAAATCTGGTGTGCAGGCTATAAAATTTTTGTTGGCCGTCAACAGAACGGCCGATTTTCCGTCAGTCAGTACAGATTTCGGCAGACAAAAATCTGATGAGCAAGACTGGGCATGCTCAGAGAAGAAAAAACACACGGAAAGTAAACCAGCACATGACATCACTTCTGAAGTTGGTTTTTGTTAGCCGAGAAAATTTGCGTGCAGTCTAGAGCACATTTCAACCAACAAAACACTGGACAAAATACGGCCGATCGGTTGGCCAACAATCGTTGCGTGTGTACGAGGCTTTAGACTCACTCCCCTAGGCTAACATTTAACCCTTTGATCACCCACAATGTTAACCCCTACCCTGCCAGTGTCATTTTGACAGTAACAGTGCATATTTTTAGCACTGATCACTGTAGTAATGTCACTGGTCCCCCCAAAAGTGTCAAAAATGTCAGTTAGGGGTCCGATCTGTCCGCCGCAATGTCGCAGTCCCGCTAAAAATCGCTGCCATTTCTAGTAAAAAAAAATAAAAAAAAAAAAATAAAAATGACATAAATCTTTCCCGTAGTTAGTAGATGGAATAACTTTTTTGCAAACCAATCAAAATACGCTTATTGCGATTTTTTTTTTTTTTTACCAAAAATATGTAGCAGAAAGCAAATTGGCCTAAAATGTTAAAAAATTTTGATATTTAATTTTTTGTTATTTGAGAATGTTATATAGCAGAATCTGAAAAAATTGGATTTTTGTAAGATCTTACCGTAAAATCCTTTTCTCTTAGCTCATTGACAGACGTAGTCCTCTTTGATTCTCATCAATAGGGTTATGCTGCCTCCGCAGGAGTAGGACTAGGCAGAAAGAAAAACGTTCTGGCTCCACCCTAGGGGCAGTCCCAGAGGTCATATCCTCCCTCTCTCTGCTACAGGGAATCAGTTCTGTTATAAAGCAGTGTCAGAGAATTTAACCCATCCCAACTCAATGATAGAGGGGCGGGTACTACGTCTGTCAATGAGCTAAGAGAAAAGGATTTTACGGTAAGATCTTACAAAAATCCAATTTTCTCTGTCGCTCATTGACAGACGTAGTACTCTTTGATTCTCATCAATAGGGACGTCCCAAAGCAGTGCCACAAATGAGGGGTGGGATTGACAGAAATCAAAATCCAATCTAGAAGGCCCAACCGGTGCCAACTAGAAGTTTAAAGGCTCATTATAAACAAAGAATGAGACTCAAATAAAAATTTCCAACAGAAAAAAACCCTCGAGGTAGACCACTGGTCTCCTCAAATTGCAGCCTGCAAAACCTTGCGGCCAAACAAGGCATCAAACGATGCCATTACATCAACTTTATAATGTTTTGTAAAGGTATGCACCGACGACCAGGTAGCCGCCTTGCACACCTGGACCACTGACGCCTGATGGCGAAAGGCCCATGACGCACTAAGCGCCCGAGTGGAATGCGCCTTAACAGGGAACGGGGGCTCCCGACCCTTAATAGAATAAGCCTGTACCACCGTCTGTCTGATCCATTTGGAAATAGTCGCGGCAGATGCAGGCAACCCCTTTTTGGGTCCATCCGGGACCACAAAAAGTGAATCCGTCTTGCGAAACGAGTCTGTCGTTTCCAAGTATACCCTGATCGCCCGAACCACATCCAAGGAGTGTAAAGCAAACTCCCGATGATGGCTGGGCTTAGGACACAGGGAAGGTAATACAATTTCCTCATTCAGATGAAAATCTGAAATTACTTTAGGTAGGAAAGATGGATTCGGGCGTAGAACCACCTTATCTCTATGAACCACCAGATATGGGGAACGACAAGATAATGCGGCCAGTTCTGACACCCTGCGTGCAGAAGTGATAGCCACCAAGAAGGCCACCTTCTGGGACAACGTAGGTAAAGGAATCTCCCTAATATCTTCAAAGGGAGGTTTCTGAAGAACCGACAATACTAGATTAAGATCCCAGGGTGGTAACGGCACGCGCACTGGCGGGGCCAGATGTCGCACCCCCTGGATGAAATTCCGCACCAAGGAATGAGTAGCCAAAGGTTTCTGAAAGAAGATAGCTAATGCTGAGACCTGACCCTTGATAGTGCTCAAGGCCAGTTTCTGCTCAACCCCTTGTTGCAGAAAGGCTAATATTCGATTAACCGAATAAGAACGTGGGTGGAACCCCAGAGGTTCACACCATGCAATGTAGGACTTCCATGTGCGATGATAAATCTTTCTGGAAGTCGCTTTCCTTGCTTTAACTAGAGTAGGAATAACTGAAGCTGACAATCTCTTGTCCTTCAGCACCTGGGTCTCAATAGCCAGGCCGTTAAAGCCAGCGATCGTAAAGCAGGATGGAAGATCGGTCCCTGAGACAGTAGGTCTTCCCTGAGAGGAAGTCGCCACGGAACGTCCGCTACCAGCCTGACCAAGTCGGCGTACCAAGCTCGACGAGGCCAGTCCGGAGCTACCAGGATTACTGGAATTCCTTCCCCCTCTATTCTGCGAAGAAGTCTTGGCAGTAACCTGAGAGGAGGGAAGGCATACATTAGCTGGTATTGTCCCCACGGGGCGACCAGTGCGTCTGCAGTCTCTGCTAGAGGATCGCGGGAGCGAGCCACAAATCTCCGTACTTTCCTGTTGAATCGAGATGCCAACAGATCCACATCCGGGGTGCCCCAACGTAGGCACAACTGGTGGAAAACTTCTGGATGGAGGGACCATTCCCCCTGATCCAGAGTCTGACGGCTGAGATAATCTGCCTGCCAATTCTCCACCCCCGGAATGAACACCGCAGAGATAGCTGGAACAAATCGTTCCGCCCAGCGAAGAATGCAAGGCACTTCTTTGGCCGCTCGGACACTCTTGGTGCCCCCTTGGTGATTGACATAAGCCACGGCCGTGGCGTTGTCCGACTGGATCCGAACCGGGCTGCCCTGGAGCTGCTCGGTCCAGTGAATCAGACAAAGTCTGATCGCTCTCAGTTCCAATACATTTATCGGTAACCTGGATTCTTCCGGGGACCAAAGTCCCTGGACGGATAATTGACCGAGAATTCCTCCCCATCCGGATAGACTGGCATCCGTGGTCACAATCGTCCAATATATTGGCAGAAATGACTTTCCCTGGCTGAGCATCGGAGATCGAAGCCACCAGACCAGAGACTCTCTGGTCTGTTTGCTCAATCGGATCCGATTGTCCAGGGATTCCGGATTCCGATTCCATTTGAGAAGAATCTCTTCCTGAAGAATTCGGGTATGGGACTGGGCAAATGGGACTGCTTCGAAGGAAGCCACCATCAACCCCAGAACCCTCATGCAAGTCCGAAGAGAAGACCAGCTGTTGGATAGTAACAACTGGATTGCTGATTGAATCTTCCGGAGTTTCCCTACCGGAAGGAATACTCTTGCTCTGAATGTGTCTAGAATTAGACCCAGATATTCGAGCCTCCGGGGGGGAACCAGAAATGACTTTTGCCGGTTCACCAGCCACCCGAATTCCTGTAAAGAGATCATAGTAATCTCTAGGTTTTGTAGCAGGGTCTGTGGAGACTCTGCATGAAGCAGAAGATCGTCTAGGTAACCTAGAACCGATATGCCTCTTTGGCGCAGTAGTGCCAACATTGGGGCCAACACCTTCGTGAAGACCCGAGGAGCCGTGGCGAGACCGAAAGGTAACGCCGCAAACTGATAGTGGTTCTCTTCTACGGAAAAACGTAGAAACCGCTGATGTCCTGCGTAAATGGGAATGTGAAGATAGGCGCCCTTGATGTCTATGGACGCTAGGACATCCCCTTGATGCAGGGAGGCCGCTACTGTGCGAATGGACTCCATCCTGAATCTTCTTATGTTGACAAAGGAATTGAGTGCCCTTAAGTCCAGAATTAGACGCACCTTGCCCTCTTTCCTGGGTATTGTAAATAGGTTTGAATAAAACCCTTGAAAGCGTTCTGCCCAAGGAACGTGGACTACCACTCCTTGTTGTAGTAAATCCGTGACTGCTCTCCGCAGATCTTCTAAACGATCCGGGGATAGTCGGATATTGGAAGGGAAGAATCGCGCCGGTGGGAGAGATCGAAACTCGATCTTGTACCCTGACCTTATGACTTCGCAAACCCACTTGTCCGGGATTCTGGAGAGCCATGGATCCGAGAACCGGCGAAGATGTCCCCCCACCCCAGTTATGGGTGGGGGCGCACCTTCAGGCTTTAGTAGTCTTATCTTCAGGTCTGGAAGAGTCGGACTTTTGCTTGCCCGACCAACGTCCCCTGAAACCTCCCGAAGGAGCTTTGGAGGACTTAATTTTCTCACCCGCGGGACGAAAAAATTTCTTATGAGCGGAGAAAGAAGGCCCCCGTCTTTGACGAGGTCCTTTACCCTTAGCACTTTGCGTTAAAAAAGTGCTCTTTCCTCCCGTGAGATCCTTAATAATCTCATCTAAGTTGGCTCCGAATAAACGCTCTCCTAAAAAAGGGAGATTAGCCAATGCTTTTTTGGAACCTTGGTCAGCTAACCAACATTTTAGCCACAGTGTACGCCTGAGAACCACTGCTGAAACTGATGCTCGCGCCAATAATGGAGTGGCGTATAACGCCGCATCACACACAAACTGTAACCCCTGTATCATCTGTTCCAACAAATCTGATACCGCCTGAGGGACCTCTTCTAAGTCCCGGCGTAACCACTTGGTCCATTCAGTTACAGTCTGCGAAACCAGCCCAATAGCAATTATTGGTCTGAAAGCTGATCCAATCAAGGAAAACATGGCGCGAGACATAGCTTCTATCTTGCGATCCACCGGATCCTTAAAAGACGGAGCGTCTTCCAATGGAATGACCGTGGCTTTATTTAATCTAAAAATTGGTGAATCCACCACAGGTGGTTCTGTCCATTTCTTAATGAGGGCTTCCTCAAACGGATAACTCCTGCTAATGCGTTTGGAAATAGCAGAAGTGCGTTTTGGCAGACTCCATTCTTCTTTGATCGGATTGCCAAAACATTTGGGCAATGGAAATACCTTCGCCACTTTGATGCATTTTTTAGTACCAAAGGGAATTTCAGTCTCAGCTACTTCCGACGGTGTACCCTGTAATCTTAAGGTTTCTTGAACAGATACAATTAGTGCTTTTACCAACGCTTCCTCTCGGGCTATGGCTGATGCCGAAACATCCTCCTTACTGTCTGAAGAGACAGTACCCGAGACACCAATCCCAGATGAGGTACCTGCAACTGCAGGAATAGGCTCAGATTCTGAATCCGAAGTTTCAGATAAAATGGGGGTAGGCGGGGGTCGCTTTCTTGCGCCCTGTCCCTGACAAGCCACTTCCACCCGGGATACAAAGGTCTCCATAATAGCTGACAATGATTCAATAGTAAGCGGGGTGCTGGAGGATCCTGCAGACACCTCGAGGGGATCAGGTGGAGATACAGGTGTGGCAGGGTCCATGTTAATCCAGGACACTTGCCAGAAAAAAACTTTTTTTTTTTATCTGTATCCCCCTAGCGCAATAGCGCCCCTCAGTGTACCTGCTTCTTGACCCCCACAGAGAGAGAGAGGGACCCCAAAGGCTCACCACCCGATGCAGAGAAGTTTCCTATCAACTGCAGTCAGCGTTTGTCTTGTGCAGACTGGGAAGTACTGGGCTCGTTTTCCCGGGTAGAAGGAAGTGGCTCCGCCCCCTGTGTACGCCTTCCGGCGTTCCCAGCTGCTCCTCGAGGTTAGCTGGGCACTTCAAACATGGCCGCCCCCATGCAGGAGACAGACTCCAAAAAAATGGCGGCCGGCGTGACCTGCGGACGCTCGTGTACCTGGTCTACAGCAAAATGGCGGCGGATTGCCGAAGTAGCGTTTCCCAGCACAGCAACCTGCATGCCAAGCTAATGGCGGCTTATCGACCTGCAGGAGGTCCACTACAGTCAAGGTAGGCTTATACATGTATAATGTAATACTGCAGTCAGTCACAAACCGAGCCTGCTGGTTTAGAATGTTAGCTCCCAAACCAAGTCCGCTTGCCCACCGAGCACATTATCACTGAGGATATGTGAACTTTAACATTACAAGGGGGACTTTTAGTGTCAGAAAGAATCCGACCATGTATGGAGGGGCCCGTATCCCAAAACGCCTCATAGAGAGGAAAGGGAAACATTTACTCACCATACCGAACCGACAGGCACCCTCTCTTCACAGTAGCCTCTCCACCGAAGTGGGGGGCTGTTGACCAATCCGGACGCCTTGACTCTCTGGTTCCTGGCGTCCAAGCGAGACCTTTAACTCGCAAGGTCAGTCCCTCCAATGGGACTCTGTCGCGGCCGACCCAGCGCGGAGTTCTGGTCTGCACGCGCTCGTAGGCTGAACCGGGGTGACCACTGGATCTCAACATCCAGCACGTCGCCCGGTCCAGCATACTTACTTGAATGTGTCACGGCAGACCAAGCGTGATGCTATGGTCTGCGCGCGCTCGTAGGCCGGCTGGGGTGACCACTGGATCTCATTATCCAGCCCGTCGCCCAGATCCGGCGTAATTTGCTTGAAGATCTCACAGGAAAAAAACTGGAGAAAACTACCTAAAAAAAAATATTTTTTCTAAAAAATCTTGCCAGGACCAAAAAGATCCCAGCAAGGAACTTAGGTCCTTACTCCTGACTAGACAGAAAAAAACTGATTCCCTGTAGCAGAGAGAGGGAGGATATGCCCTCTGGGACTGCCCCTAGGGTGGAGCCAGAACGTTTTTCTTTCTGCCTAGTCCTACTCCTGCGGAGGCAGCATAACCCTATTGATGAGAATCAAAGAGGACTACGTCTGTCAATGAGCGACAGAGAAATATTGTTTTTTTTTTTCAGAATTGTCGCTCTTTGTTTATAGCGCAAAAAAAAAAAAAAAAAAATCGCAGAGGTGACCAAATAGCACCAAACTGTTTGTGGGGAAAAAAAGGACATCAATTTTATTTGGGTACAGCGTCGCACGACCGTGCAATTGTCCATTAAAATAACGCAGTGCCGAATCGCAAAATAGGCCCTGGTCTTTGAGCAGCCAAATCCTCCGGGGCTTAAGGGGGAAAATTTTCCGGTCCAAAAGTGGTTAATAACCAATTTTATTGTTTGTAGAAGTCAAGTAACAAAAACCAACACAAGGGTTATATATAAGCCTTATATCATGCCCTCTTTACTCCATTTCGCATGTTTTATTTTATTGAATAATATTTGTGTTTATTGTCATTTCTTTCATTATATGATATATTGTGTCTTATTTTTTACTAGCGTATTTAACATCAAACACGTGGATCCTGAAAAAGCCCTACAATCGGGCGAAACGCGTTTATTCAGGTCCCTTTGCACGTGTATTTGTACTTGCGGATCCCGTTAATTCGGGTTAAGGATTTATGTTCGTGGCAATGTTACTGCTAATAATATTACATTGATTATGTTATTTATTTGTGGATTATTGTAGCATTATAAAGTATCATATAACTTGTTTGGCACTTAAAAAAAAAAAAAACTAGTTTTCCCGCCATCTCCTTCAATTGGAGGAAAGGTTGGGGCCTCTTTCATAACTTAACTCTATTTGATGTATTTTTCAAGACAGAGTCCGCTCCTACCTATTTACTCTACAACACAAGGGTTATGACTTTAAATATACCGTAGCCTTTTGGCAGAAATAATCCTTTATGGCCTAAAGATTAGTTGCTGGCAGTCACACTTTTTTTTTTTTTTTAATATACAGCTTTTACCTAATATTTATTAATAATAAAAAAAATCTGCAATACTTGCCTTCAATTTTGAATTTCCCCCCTGCAGTAATTCCTTTCTGCCACTAGATGTCAGTCTTCCGGGTTGAAAGGCAGGCTAGCATCATTGAGTGAACTTCCTGGTAGCCCAGGCTGTCATGGACACACCCCCTAGGACAGGATCATCACAAAGCCTTGGCTCGCAGTATTCCACTATGCACAGTACTCCTCCTATGAGTCCTTGCAAGGAGTAAGGACAGTCCATTGTGGCAAAGGGGTTTCAAGGAGGTGGGGAAGGGGGGAGATAAATTTAAGCATGGGGGGATGGGGTGGTTAGGTTACCTAAAGCCCTCCCCTGCCTCTTAACCCCTCCCTATTGCAAACATATATATGTTTTTCTTTTTAAGTAAAAATGTTTTTTTCCTAAAGTTCAGGTCCATCATTTTCCCCTAGGTGAGGATAACACGCCCGGACCCCACGCATGCACAGGAAAGTCACAGGTCACTCGGGGATCCATTGTGGCATTTCAGCGCATGTGCAAGGTCCTGGGAACTGTCTCCCATTACTCATCCCAGGGGAACCCCTGCCAGTAAACTGGCAGACATCCCGCGCCGGTTCTGTGCATGCGCGAGACCCTGTGATCTGCTTCCTGGGATGAGTGACATAGAAATCCAAGGAGGAAGATCACAGAATTGTGTGCAGAAACGGTGAGGGATGCCTTCCAGTTTACTGGCAGAAGTCTGTAATCTGTGTGCATATGCGCAAGAGGTCCAGCGCATGGGCAGACATGACGCGGGGCTATGCCGGGTCCTGTAGACCTGACACAGATCCCTGCAGCGTGCATGCGGTAGAAATTAATTTAGGATGGTGGGGGTCGGAGAGACGCAGTGCAGGGAAAACTTTTCCTACAAGCATGACAACGCTGGACTACATGGACCAGTACGTAGGCTTGGCTACCGAGTCACTGATTTGAATCAGTGAATCAACTCAACACAGAGTTTGAATGCATTGAATCATGAAGGTGAATCTGATTCAATTCATTGTCAAAGATCCTCCCCTTTCAGGATGAGTAGAAACAGCAGCCTCAGCTGTTGTAAAATGAACTATAACAGGATTAGCTGTGTAAGCCAGCAAGACCCCAGGACTCTAAAATCACAGAGCACACAAGATTCTATTTTGTATCATGGAGGTGTCTGTGTGTGAGGCAGGCAGCAGCAAGTCATACTGGCTCACACACAGCTCATGATACAAAACAAAATCTTGTGTGCTCTGAGTCATTCGCTGAATTCAGAGTCATGCACAAAACAAAATCTTGTATGCTCTCTGAGTCATTCGCTGAATTCAGAGTCATGCTGGCTCACACACAACTCATGATGCAAAACAGAATCTTGTGTGCTCTCTGAGAAAGCACACACGATTCTGCTTTCTATCATGAGCTGTGTGTGAGTCAGCATGACTGAGTCTGTAAATGACTCCGAGAGCAAACAAGATGTGGTTTTGTTTTATGAGCTGTGTGTGAGCCAGCTTGACTCTAAGTCTGTAAATGACTCAGTCTCAGAGAGCACACAAGATTCTGTTTTGTTTGTCATTCAGAGACTCGAGAGTCATGCTGGCTCACACACAGCTCATGATACAAGACAGAATCTTGTGTGCTCTCTAAATCATTCACAGACTCAGAGTCATGCTAGTTCACCCACAGCTGATAATACAAAACAGAATCTTGTGTGCTCTCTG
>NC_138774.1:285578306-285725806 GCF_965119305.1 Pelophylax lessonae
TTATTATTATATCATTTTATTATTAATAATAATAATTTTATTATTTAATTGATTAAATTGCCGTTAGTACACCGTCTTTTTTTGGACGGCTGATGCTGATTTGCTTTCCATACAAATCCTGAAGAATATCATTCACCTGTGAATAACCTTTTTTTTTTCTCTCTCTTCCTTTAGAAATGTCAACACGATTCATCATGGCATTGATTGTCATGGTCATCCTCGTTGTCCTACTTATCCTGCTGATACCCGGCTGCTGCATAATGATGCGGATATGGTAAGTGTCCATTGGTATTTACAGAAATGACTAAGCTGGATTCATAAAGGGGTTCTAGTTATAAAAGTTTTCACACGATTTTCACCTATTTTTCCAATTGGGAAAAATGTGTGGATCCTGGGTGAAAGTCTATTTATAAAAAGACCCTCAAAGTGTATGTAAAACCCCAACTTTCTGCACCATCTCTCACTGTATACAGATTTCTTAAGCAAATCAGTTTTGCAAAGGGTCTTACCTGGTGATCCTGCCAGTGACTCATTCTTGTAACGGGCCAAGCTGACCAAACACAATCGACAGTTTCAGGAAGCCCTCAGTCTCCGCTTTAAAATGGTCAGGGCAGCTGTCAGTCAACCCTGCCAGTGACAGCACGTCCTGATGCAGGCTGACCACACTGTGGGGTCTATTTATAAAAAGTTGGGGGATGAACATCACAAGCATTCAGGAATTTTGACCGCATTTTGCCTAACCGGTTCCCGACCAGCGGCCGCAGATATACCGCGGCAGGCTGGCTCCTACAGGCAAAATCGCTGTACATGTATGGCGCTGGCCTGAAGGCCGCTAGGGGGCGAGTGCGGCGCGCCGCCGGTGGGGCGCTCGCACCCCTGCTCGTTCATTGGGAAGCCGGCGCGTGTGTCAGGCGTCTCTGATTGCCGCCTGACACTGGCGATCGCTCCCCGCTGAGAGAGGACGGTCGGCTGATGTAAACACAGCCATCCGTCCGTCCTCCCTGCAATGATCACAGAGCACCCGTGATCCCGCTATATAGGATCGCATGTCTCTGTGATCATCTCACGAGCCACGCCCCTCCCCCCCCCCCCCCCCACAGTTAGAATCACTCCCCTAGGCTTACATTTAACCCCTTGATCACAAACAGTATTAACCCCTTCCCTGCCAATGGCATTATTACAGTGGCAGTGCATATTTTTAACACGGATTACTGTAGTAATGTCACTGGTCCCCCCAAAAGTGTCAAAAATGTCAGTTAGGGGTCCGATCTGTCCACCGCAATGTCGCAGTCCCGCTAAAAATCGCAGATCGCCGCCATAACTAGTAAAAAAAAAACAATAAAAATGACAAATCTTTGCCGTAGTTAGTAGACGCAATAACTTTTGCGCAAACCAATCAAAATATGCTTATTGTGATTTCTTTTACCAAAAATATGTAGCAGAAAAATTGGCTTAAAATGTCAAAAAATTTTGATTTTTAATTTTTTTTTTGAGAATGTCATAAAAGAATGTGAAAAATATTGTTTTTTTTCAAAACGAGCGTATTTTTTTTTTGTTTATAGCGCAAAAAATAAAAACTGCACAGGTGATCAAATACCACCAAAAGAAATCTCTATTTGAGGGAAAAAAAGGATATAAATTTTGTTTGGGTACAGCGTTGTGCAATTGTCCGTTAAAGTAACGCAGTGCCGAATCGCAAAATAGGGCCTGGTCAGGAAGGGGGCAAATCCTTCCAGGGCTAAAGTGGCTAATATGCTGATTTTCTATGATCATCAGCTCCATCTAGTGGCCATAATGCTTTCTTTTTACCTGAAATAGATTAACTAGGACACTAGAGGGAGCTGTCGACCATAGGAAATGAAGATACTAAGAAAAATGTGGTCAGAATTTGTAATAGCTGGGCGAATGGCTTGTGACATTCATCCACTGAGTTGTAATTTATTTATTTTTCACATGGTGACCCTGCTAATACTCCTAAGTTAGGGTGGCTACGTTTACTCCTCCATTGCATCTATGGAGGAACAGCGTGGTCACTCTAGAACATGACTGCAGGACTCCATTAAACAGGGAAGGTGTTCTGTAGTACATGAGCTCACAAGATTTCTGGCAGGATCAATAGGTATATTTTTGCAGATATCGAACAGATATAACAAAACGCCCCCAATGGTGTTATTGACAGACCAAAATGGTGCAAATATAAGAAGAACATTAGGGATTAAATACTCTATGAATAACTTGATGTTTTACATGCATTACATTTTTAGCACTTATCCAATAATGAAGATTTTTTTTTTAACAATTTTTTTTTTTTTTTACAGTCGTGCACAAGAGACATCCTTAGATCGGATTATACCAAGACTGATGGGCAGCAGGATACAACCCTGCGGATATAGATCCTGCAGATCTACAGGAAGTCGTAGTTGACAGTCCTTGGCCTCCACAAGGATAAGAGACACAAGCAGAGGGGGGACACCACTGCTGATCAGGCAGACGAGGGCACTGGTGCTTATCAGGCAGACGAGGGCACTGGTGCTTATCAGGCAGACGAGGACACCGGTGCTTATCAGGCAGACAAGGACACCGGTGCTTATCAGGCAGACAAGGACACCGGTGCTTATCAGGCAGACGAGGGCACGCCTGCTTATATGACCAGTTTAGGTGGATTTTTCTCCAACTTGCGGTCATTACAATTACAAGCAGGAAAGAGATCAAAAGGAAGACCCAGACCCAGAGAATCTAGTAGAAGACCATGATGAGAGGGGCTCACATGAGCCAGGCAAGAGTAAACATCACTCACCTGATGGAAGAGGACGCTCAGAACCTCAAAAGAAAAAGTCTGGAAAACCAGGAGCCAGCAGTGAAGATGACACTGAAGGACACCAAGATCCACAGAAAGACAAGCCTCAAGTACCAGCGAGGCCTCCAGCTCCACAAGGAGCTCAGGTTCCACCAGTGCGATCAGCTGCACCAGGAGCTCAAGTACCAGCGAGGCCTCCAGCTCCACAAGGAGCTCAGGTTCCACCAGTGCGATCAGCTGCACCAGGAGCTCAAGTACCAGCGAGGCCTCCAGCTCCACAAGGAGCTCAGGTTCCACCAGTGCGACCAGCTGCACCAGGAGCTCAAGTAGCAGCGAGGCCTCCAGCTCCACAAGGAGCTCACTTTCCACCAGTGCGACCAGCTGCACCAGGAGCTCAAGTACCAAATTGAAGTTTGGGTTTTTTAAGAAAAAAAAGTAGAGACTGTTCTGGTGTTGTCAGAGGCTGATGACATGGTGGTGCCAGAGGCTGAAGGGTTTTTTCCTCTTCCTCTGGATGAGACTGGATTGTATATCCCTAAGAGTAAAAAAAATCACCTTCGGGATTCAGGGAGGATTTTTTCTGCCTACAGGGGCTTCGCTTCAGAAGGGTTTTTTCCCCTTCCTCTGGATGAAACTGGATTGTATATCCCTAGGAGTAAAAAAATCACCTTAGGGTTTCAGGGACGATTTTTTCTGCCTACTGGGGCTTCGCTTCAGAAGGGTTTTTTCCCCTTCCTCTGGATGAAACTGTGGATTGTATATCCCTAAGAGTAAAAAAATCACCTTAGGGATTCAGGGACGATTTTTTTCCCTATTGGGGCTTTGCTTCAGAAGGGTTTTTACAGCCCTTTTGGTATGGCGGCGGTTCCCCATCCGGGGAGGAAATATGTGTGCGTGAACAGGAGCTCAACGTGGGAATACAAACTGCTGGGTCTTAAAGGCTGTGGTTACAAACACAGTAAGTACTCAGCTATTCTGTTTATTGATACTAACCAAAGTCAGACTACCCCTATTGGTTTATAAAATAACTATCTCCTACTAAATGAGTCTCCTGCAAACTTACAACAATCCTCCTCGTTACATACCAAGGATGCTGAGACTGTCATCATATAAGATATAGAAAAGTCTAGTAAAAACTCCAGAGGAAGCTTTTTGAAGTAAAGCGAAACATGTCGAGCAAAGTACTAAACTTATTATAGTGAACATCTGAACACGATATCAGTTGGCCGGCACCTCGTATTTTCGGGTTTCCGTCAGCAGGAATCTCCTGATGTGAAGTATAATATTCTGTTTGACTAAACTGTATTACTCTGTATGAGAATTGTGATTCCATCCATTTTGACCCGTCTATGTATTATTATATGGACCCTTTATAGGTCCCTTTTTCTTATCCAACACATGTATGTATGTTTTCTTTGATTTTAACTGAATTCAAAATAAAATATTGATTTTATAGACATAGTGTGCCCGAAATCCTTGTTTTCCCAATCCTTCCATTTTTGTATATCCCTAAGAGAAAAAATCACCTTAGGGATTCAGGGAGGATTTTTTCCCTATTGGGGCTTTTCTTCAGAAGGGTTTTTGCCTTCCTCTGGATGACATACCGTATATACTCGAGTATAAGCCGAACTGAATATAAGCCAAGGCACCTAATTTTACCACAAAAAACTGGGAAAACGTATATTGACTCGAGTATAAGCCTAGGTTGGGAAATGCAGCAGCTACTGGACCACTGCTAGACCCAAAACGGGGTGCAGGCATGGTGCAGAAGATGCAGGGCTGTGGGCATGGTACAGGAGATGGTTCAGGCATGGTACAGGAGATGGTTCAGGCATGGCACAGGAGATGGTTCAGGCATGGCACAGGAGATGGTACAGGCATGGCACAGGAGATACAGGACTGCGGGCATAGTACAGGAGATGCAGTGCTGCGGGCATGGTACAGGAGAATCTCCTGTACCATGCCCGCAACACCATCTCCTGAGGAGATGCAGGGGCTGCGGAGGAGTCTCCCCTTTCGGAGAGGCACCTTACATTGAAAAATGGCGCTGCCCGTCGCCAACACGTCACCGCGCATGCGCCGTCTGCCCAGAAAAAGACAAATGGGCTTTCCCGAGCAGCGGCGGCATATGCGCACTGACCAAAGAACACGTAAGTGAGACCGTGACTCGAGGATAAGCCGAGGGGGGCTTTTTCAGCATAAAAAAACATGCTGAAAAAGTTGGCTTATAGTAGAGTATATACGGTGCAAGGATTTTTGACATCCTAGGCGAAACCTCATTTTGCTGCCCCATTGTGGCACCGCCCCCTTTGCTCTGCTCCTGACTCCACCTCCTTTGCCCTGCCCATGTATTCCCCTAACTTTTAATTGACTGCTACCAAGGGGGGAATAGGAGGAGGAGGGGGGAGAAGAGGGAGGAGGAGGGGGGAGAAGAAGGAGGGAGGAGGAGGGGGGAGGAGGAGAAGGGAGGAGGAGGAGGGCACTCCTTTCTTCCTGGGTCCTATAAGCTTTTTAAAACATGGCGCCAGGCTGGTTATATCTCACCATTGGCGAACAACCCATGTTCTGACTCTTTTAGAGTGGGTGGAAGAGATGGACCACATCGAACTGGAGAAAGTTCAGAGAAGAGCAACCAAACTGATAAGAGGCAAGGAGGTGTTCAGCTATGAGGAAAGATTAGAGGAACTGAATTTATTCCCTCCTGAGAAGAGGAGATTAAGGGGGATATGATCAACATGTATAAATACATAGGAGGTCCATATAGTGAAGTTGGTGTTGAGTTATTCACTTTAAGGTCAACACAGAGGTCAAGGGGGCACTCTTTACGTTTAGAGGAAAACCGATTTCATCTCCAAATACGGAAAGGTTTCTTCACCATAAAAGCTTTGAAAATGTGGAATAGACTCCCTCCAGAGGTGGTTCTGGCCAACTCACTAGATTGCTTTAAAAAAGGCCTGGATTCTTTGCTAGGTGTACACAATATAAATGGGTACTAATATTTATAGGTAAAGTTGATCCAGGGAATATCCGATTGCCTCTCGGGGGATCAGGAAGGAATTTTTTTCCTCTGCTGTAGCAAATTGGCTCATGCTTTGCTGGGGGTTTTCGCCTTCTTCTGGATCAACTGAGGGTATAGGTTTGTGTATATGGGATTGTATGGTTGGGTTTGTTTCAGAGTCCATTCACACTAGCACGACTTGTGAGGCGACTTGTGTTGCCCCAGGTTGCTCCAGGTCGCTTGACATAACAAAAGCAATGTTAATCAATCAGTGCCGTCTTAATTGGCACTACTGGAGTCGCTCCGACTTCAGAAAAGGGTCCTGTACTACTTTGAGGCGACCTGTGATCTGACTTGCCCCATATACTTCAATGGGAGTCGCCTCCTTATCTTAATTGAAGCGACTTGTTATCAGACTTTCCAGGAAGAAGAAAGATTAGCCAGGCATTCCCCACATTGCAGCCATGCCTATATGGTATATTATATATATATATATATACACACACACATGTAATGGTATATATATTCCGTTATCTCTGCTTGGTCTGTGTGAGTGGCGCTGGTAGACACAAGTGGCGCTGGTAGACACAAGTGGCGCTGGTAGACACAAGTGACACTGATACGTGGCACTGGTGGACACTGTTTCGTGGCACTGGTGGGCACTGTTTCGTGGCACTGGTGGGCACTGTTTCGTGGCACTGGTGGGCACTGTTTCGTGGCACTGGTGGACACTGTTTCGTGGCACTGGTGGACACTGTTTCGTGGCACTGGTGGACACTGTTTCGTGGCACTGGTGGACACTGTTTCGTGGCACTGGTGGACACTGTTTCGTGGCACTGGTGGACACTGTTTCGTGGCACTGGTGGACACTGTTTCGTGGCACTGGTGGACACTGATTCGTGGCACTGGTGGACACTGATTCGTGGCACTGGTGGACACTGATACGTGGCACTGGTGGACACTGATACGTGGACACTGATTCGTGGCACTGGTGGACACTGATTCGTGGCACTGGTGGACACTGATTCGTGGCACTGGTGGACACTGATTCGTGGCACTGGTGGACACTGATTCGTGGCACTGGTGGACACTGATTCGTGGCACTGGTGGACACTGATTCGTGGCACTGGTGGACACTGATACGTGGCACTGGTGGACACTGATACGTGGCACTGATATGTGGCACTGGTGGACACTGATTCGTGGCACTGGTGGACACTGATACGTGGCACTGGTGGACACTGATTAGCGGCACTGATACGTGGCACTGGTAGACACTGATTCGTGGCACTATGTGGCACTGATTCGTGGCACTATGTGGACACATACGTGGCACTGGTGGACACATACGTGGCACTGGTGGACACATACGTGGCACTGGTGGACACATACGTGGCACTGGTGGACACATGTGGCACTGGTGGACACATACGTGGCACTGGTGGACACATACGTGGCACTGGTGGACACATACGTGGCACTGGTGGACACATGTGGCACTGGTGGACACATACGTGGCACTGGTGGACACATACGTGGCACTGGTTGGCAATGAGGAAATAAGTAAAAAAAAAAAACAGAAAAGGGGAATTAGGTCACAATACATCATATTCTGATTGGCCAAACAAGTCACGCAAAATAATTCACAAGTCGCGGTAAAGTCGCGCATGGGGCAACTTATGGTTGCGCCAGTGTGAACGGGCTCTCACTGTTTTTTGTTTTTTATTGGTTTAGCCAGATGGACTTGTTTTTGTATGTTTAAAAATCTCTAATAAACTTAGATTGAACACAAATACAACTAGATTCAATTAAGTAAATACAAAATATCTTGAAAAATGTCAAATGTTCAGGCCCCATTCACACTTGTGCAGCTTGTCCATAGACCTCAATGTAAACTCTCAAAAGTTGCATTAAAATTGCACCTGCATGATATAGATGTGATTTGGGTGCGACATGTTTGGGTGTGACATGTGAAAAGAATGCCAGCAATAAAAAAAAAAAAAACAGCGTGCAGTATGCCAAAATTAAAAAAAACAGCATGCCCCCCACCCCCAAAATCCATACCAGACCCTTATCCGAGCATGCAGCCTCGGTTCCAGCATGAGAAGAGAGAGCATCAACTGTGAGTACACAATCAGTACACTGACACCAGTACACAAAGGCACACATTTAATCACCCCTTAATTAACCCTTTCACTCCCTGTCACTGTGTACACTATATACAGTATAGATAAAATATACTGATCACTGTATTAGTGTTAATTGTGACTTCAGATAGTGTGAGAGACAGTTAGTGGTAGTCCCAACTGCTCAGACTACATGGGGAGCAGTGGCAAGATTGTTTGGGACTTGGTGTCACCCTTATTTGGAAAGGGGTACCATTTATACGTGGACAACTTCTATACACGCATGCCACTTTTTAGACACCTTTTTGATTTTGCAATTGGCGTACTTTTACTGTACTTTATAATATATTGTATTTACTGTAATGTTTTATTGTTACTGTGTTTTGTTGTTCACCATTGTTTGCTTTGCGGGTACGCCCATCAGCGGCAGCAATGATTTGTTTATTCTGACAGCAACAGCGTGTGCTCTCACCATATATGTAATCAATGATTGTAGCGCTGTAGAAGGTGATTTCACCACCGCAGTTAAAAAGAGCATATATGGCGAAGCATAGGGGATGGGGTGTGGACACAGAGGGTGGATCCCCCTATGCTTCGCCATATATTTTTTAACACTTTTCTTGGCAGGGATTTCTTTATTCACATCTATCAATGTGAATGGAGGAATCTGCTATGTTCCTTTTTTCCCTTCAGCCCATGGGCTGAACGAAAAAAACAACAACATTGCATGTATGCCCATCATTAGAAGTGGGTGGATGCTGGGAGGTCTAATGGTGGGCATACCACACACTTTCTGGTATTGTTTTTTACAGCCAGCGGTCAGCTTTCATGTAAAAGCAATCCTAGCAGATAATTAGCCGCTAGACTGCTTTTACAAGCAGTGGGAGGGGACTTCCCTCCCACTCCTGCCGCCTTCCATGGTTTTCTCGGGTTCTCCTGCCCCACCGGGTAACCCGAGACTGCAGCCCGTGGTTCTGTCATGCTGACCATAGAGCTGATTGGAGAATGATCTAAATATGATCTAAATAGAAAGATATAAACAGGGCAGGCTTTGCAGGTACGCCTATCAGTTGCAGCACTGATTTGTTTATTCTGACAGCAACGTTTCTTCTCACCATATACGCAATCAATGATTGTAGCGCTGTAAGAGGTGATTTCACCACCGCAGTTAAAAAAGAGCATATATGGCGAAGCATAGGGGATGGGGTGTGGACACAGAGGGCGGATCTCCCCTATGCTTCGCCATATATTTTTTAACAATTTTCTTGGCAGAGATTTCTTCACCCACATCGATCGATGTGAATGGAGGAATCTGCTATGTTCTTTTTTCTCCTTCTGCCCATGGGCTGAAGGAAAAAAAACAACATTGCACGTATGCCCATCATTAGAAGTGGGTGGATGCTGGGAGGTCTAATGGTGGGCATACCACAGATTTTCTGGTATCATTTTTTACAGCCAGCGGTCAGCTTTCATGTAAAAGCAATCCTAGCATATAATTCGCCGCTAGACTGCTTTTACAAGCAGTGGGAAGGGAATCCCCCCCCACTCTCACCACCTTCTATGGTTTTCTTGGGCTCTCCTGTCCCACCAGGTAACCCGAGACTAAAGCCAGTGGTTCCATCAGCTGACCATAGAGCTGATTGGAGACCAGTTAAACATGTATTGCAATGTATGTGAACTAAAAATCCCCGTTTATATGCAAAGTTGGCTAGAAAGGGTGCATAGCAGTGCATATGGTCCATTCATAACTTTTACTGTTAACATGCGGTCACGCCCCTTTAGCACCTGATGGGTTTTATATATATATATATATATATATATATGTCTAAGCCAGGGGTCTCCAAACCTTCTATAGAAAGGGCCAGTTTACTGTGTTTTAGACTTTAGGGGGGCCGGACCATTGCCAGTGGGAGTAGAAAATGTCCTGGTATCAGTGGTAGTAAACAATGTCCCATCTTTGGCATTAGGGGAAAAATTAGTGGCCTATCAATGGTGTAAGTGGGAAGAATGGTGCCACATCATTGGTATTAGTGGGAAGAATAGTGCCCCATGATTGGTATTAGTGGGAGGAATAGAGCCTCATCATTGGTATTAGTGGGAAGAATAGAGCCTCGTCATTGGTATCAGTAGGATTAATAGTGCCCCATCATTGTTATCAGTGGGAGGAATAGTGCCCCATCATTGGTATCCGTGGGAGGAATAGTGCCCCATCATTGGTATCCGTGGGAGGAATAGTGCCCCACTGTTGGTGTGAGTGTTGGAATTATTGTCCCATAATTGGTGTCAGTAGAAGGAATAGTGCCTCACATCAGTAGGAGGAATAGTGCCCCAAGGGCTGGATAAAGGTATGCAAAGGACTGCATTTGGCCCCCTGGCCGCAGTTTGGAGACCATTGGCGTAAGCTATTCAGATTTGAGCACAGGAATATTGTATTTCTATTGCACTGTGCAGACCTGAATCTGTAGCCCTCCTACAAACTTATCACTATTTGCCCCATATTGGCACTATATCCACTGAGGTATGCTATAAGCAAATAAGTATTTTGCAGAGCAGAGTAGAGTAGGGCCTGGCCAGAGAGGGATTACTTTGACGCAGTTGGCCAGCTTAAACATGTATTGCAATAAATGTGGATTTGCAAAGTTTGCTAGAAAGCGTGTATAGCAGTGTGCAGAGGATTCATTCAGACATTTTAGTGTGAACATGCAGTCACGCAATTTTAGCACCTAATGGGCTCGATGTACCTAATATGTACTGATGGGATTAGTAGTCTTATTTGACTTTTTTTTTATTTAATTTTGAAAGGCCATTTAAACAGTCAGTAATTACAGAACATGTCCAGTTAAATATGAATAACTACTACTAGATCTACCATGACTTGGGTATAACAGAACCTTCACAGACATGATAGGATTAGTGGTTTAAGCAAGTAAGAGAACATTGTTTTATCGGGAAAATAACATTTTTATATCAAGAGAGACTGTGGGAACTTATTTTACAACCTTGAGGAAAGAAGGGAAAGGAAGGGGGAGCATAAGTGAAATAAAGTTAAATACAAAATATGTAGCAGGATTTTTTTTTATTGATCCTTTAGGTTTATGTAAGGTAGGATCTTATTTATAGCACAGTGTACATAGTCTGCAGTGCCTGTAGTCACAACATACTCCATATTCAGTGTATACCATATGCAGGTTTAGACTTAATTTAACCATGCTCCTTTAAGGCAGGCCCAATATTAGGACGCAACTTGGCCATACCCATTTTTACCATGGCACGCATTTATGTCAGCTTCATAAAAGCACGACACGAGAAGACGTATTGGTAAGAACCAATAGACAGGAAGTGTTCCATACATTACTCCATCAAATCTTATAAATAGTAGTCAGACCAATACAGAAATGTAAACCAACTGGAAGTCACTTCTATTCCATGGACCTTGTAGGAAGTCCTCTTAGAAGTAGACCACAATGCATGTCAAATACAAAGGGTGAAGCATACCCCCCGCTTGTTTAGTCTATAACAGAGGTCTCAAATCTTTCTAACAGAGGACCAGTTTACTGTCCCTCAGACTTTTAGGGGGCTGGACTGTGGCCAGTCTGAGTAGAAAATGCCCCAGCCTCAGTGGAAGTAAATAGTGCCCCATCATTGGTATTAGTGGAAGTAATAGTGCCCCATTGTCGGCATCAGCGGAGAAAAATTCCCCCATAGTTGGCATCAGTGGGAGGAATAGCACCTCATCATTGGTGTCTGTTAGAGGAATAGTGCCCCACCAATGGTGTCATTGGGAGAAATAGTGCCCCACCATTGGTAATAGTGGAGGGAATAGTTCCCCACCATTGGTGCCAGTGGGAGGAATGGTGCCCCCTCATCGATGTCAGTTGTTGAAGAAATTGTGCCCCAAGGGCCAGATAGGGGCAAACAAAGGGCCACAGTTTGGAGACCACTGGTCTATACGGTTGCAATAAGACATACATGAATGCCACTCAGAAGGTCACTGTCATCGGTTACCCTTACATGACAGAGGCCCTCTGGGAGCCTGAAAGTAGTCTACAAACCATAGGAAAGAGTGGATCATCTGGAAGGGGAAAAAGAAAAAAAAAAGTGGGGTGGAGGGATAATGTGATGAAACGGAACAGTTTAATAGAGAAAAAGTAATAAAAAAAAGTACTATGGTCACTCCCAGTGGATACATCCCAGTGCAGGTGCATTTCTTTTTTGTTCCATGGTGTCCCTCATTCTTAACTTACAAAGTTGGTAGGTATGAGTACCTGACCACAAATGGGTACAAATTCTCACAGACATCCTCCAAAATCTTATGGAAAGCCTTCCCAGAGGAGAAGACGATGTTACAGTGGCAAAGGGAGGTCAACTCCATATCAATGGCTATGGTTTTGGAATGGTATGTCCCAACAAGCTCAAAAATTCAAAGAGTTGAGATGGTCAAGTGCCCACAAATGGTGCCCATAAAGTCTAACTAGCCATTTTAGCAGGCCCGATAATGAAGCAAGATCAGGAACAAATCATGAAGCAGGACCAGGAAAACTTACCTGTGGCCTCCAGGCATTAATTCGTCCTTGCTGCTTCAACCTTACCAAATTTGGAACCCAGGAAGAGAAGACAGAGTGAAGAGAAGAGGAGGCAGACAGCTGGTATGGAATGATAGCTCCAGACTGCATACCAAGAGACATGGAGCAACCTAGAAGGGAGAGCGAAAACGACAATTAATCTAAAAATAAAACGACTCACCATAATATTATCCATATGTTGGATGGCATTTGTAAAGCTAGCCATACCTTAGGCCAGTGGTCCTCAACTACAGGGCCCACTAACAGGCCAGGTTTGCAAGATAACTGAAATACATCCCAGGTGATATCATTTGCTGCTCAGTGATTGCAGTATTCTAGTCTGCATCTCTCCAAGGTAATACTTAAAATCTGGCCTGTTAGTGGGCCCTTAAGGACCGGAGTGGAGGACCACTGCCTTAGGCAACTGGGTTCTACCCAATATGGAAAAACTGCTACAAAAACATGGCCTCAGCAGATATTTATTACTGCTTTACGGTGTTAGTCAAAGTTTAGAAGTTCCATAAACCCATTTTACTCTTTTTGTTTTGTAAATGATCCACAGGTGACTTGCTATGAAAATTTAAACATGTGGAGCAGCATAGTGGCTCAGTGGTTGGTACTCCTGCCTTTCTAGGGTCCTCAGTCCTAATCATGGAGTGTACATGTTTTCTTTGTGCTACCTCAAAGACATGCTGGTAGGTTACTTAGCTCCTCTCCAAATTGGCTCTAGTATGTGTATGTAAGGAACATTCAATATCCAAAGTGCTGCGTAAACTGGTTGACATCATATCAATAGCTGTATTATTAAACTCTAGATATAAATCTAGTACTGTATAACTAAATCACAAAATGTATTTCAACGTAAGTACCTGGATTTGACCTGGTGTCAATCACATGTACAGCAAAGCTCAGACTGGGAAAGGGAAAAGCAACACAAAGGAGCCTATTCCATTGTGACGCATGCTAACAAAAGACATGCTAATGGGAGGAGAGATCAGAGTGATGGAGAAAAATTGATTTTTGTAAGAACTTACCGTAAAATCCTTTTCTCTTAAGCTCATTGACAGACGCAGTCGTCCTCTTTGATTAATATCAAATTGGGTTATACTGCCCTCTACAGGAGTAGGACACTAGGCAGAAGAAAATGTTCTGGCCACACCCTAGGGGCAGTCCCAGAGGGTATTTCCTCTCACTTCCTGCTACAGGATGTCAGTTATGTCACAAAGCAGTGTCAGAATTTAACCCAACCCAAAAATAGAGGGGCGGGTACTGCGTCTGTCAATGAGCTTAAGAGAAAAGGATTTTACGGTAAGTTCTTACAAAAATCCATTTTTCTCTGTCGCTCATTGACAGACGCAGTCCTCTTTGATTAATATGAAATTGGGACGTCCCAAAGCAGTGCCACAAATGAGGGGTGGGAACAGAAATCAAAATCCAGAAGGCCCAACCGGAGCCAACCAGAAGCATCAAGGGACTCATCGAGCAAAAAGACGAGACCTAGTGAAAAACCCAACAAACCCTCGAGGTAGACCAACAGTCTCCTCAAACAGCGGCCTGCAGGAACCTTGCGGCCAAAAGAGGCATCCGCCGAGGCCAGCACATCAACCTTATACAATTTTGTAAAGGTATGAACCGACGACCAAGTAGTCGCCTTGAAAACCTGAACCACTGACGCCTGATGGCGGAAGGCCCAGTTAGCACTAAGCGCCCGAGTAGAGTGCGCCTAACAGGGAACGGGGGATCCCGACCCTTAAATGGAATAAGCCTATACCACCGTCTGATCCATTTGGAGATAGTCGCGGCAGATGCAGGCAACCCCTTCTTAGGGCCATCCGGGATCACAAACAGTGAATCAGTCTTACGGAATGAATCCGTAGTATTCAAGTATACCCTGATCGCCCGAACTACATCCAAGGAATGCAGCGCGAATTCGAGGATGACTGGGCTTAAGACACAGGGAAGGCAATCCAATGTGCTCAAATGAAACTCTGAAACCACCTTAGGAAGGAAGGATGGATTCGGACGAAGAACAACCTTATCCCTATGAACCACCAGATATGGGGAACGACAGGATAATGCAGCCAGTTCTGACACCCTGCGTGCAGAAGTGATAGCCACCAAGAAGGCCACCTTCTGGGATAAGGTAGGCAAGGGAATCTCCCTAATATTTTCAAAGGGAGGTTTCTAAAGAACCGACAGTACCAAATTAAGATCCCAGGGCAGTAAGGGTGCGCGCACCGGTGGCGCCAGGTGTCGCACTCCCTGGATGAAACTCCGCACCAAGGAATGAGTAGCCAAAGGCTTCTGAAAGAAGATTGCTAACGCTGAAACCTGACCCTTGATACTGCTTAAGGCCAGTTTCTGCTCAACCCCTTGTTGCAGAAAAGCCAAGATTCGGGTCACCGAATAAGAACGTGGAGGAAACCCAAGGGATTCACACCACGCAATATAAGACTTCCATGTGCGATGATAGACCCTTCTGGAAGTCTCTTTCCTTGCTTTAGAGTAGGAATAACTGAAGCTGACAATCCCTTGTCCTTCAGCACCTGGGTCTCAATAGCCAGGCCGTTAAAGCCAGCGATCGTAAAGCAGGATGGAAGATCGGTCCCTGCGACAGCAGATCCTCCCTGAGAGGAAGTCGCCAAGGAACGTCTGCGACCAGCCTGACCAGGTCGGCGTACCAGGCCCGACGAGGCCAGTCCGGAGCTACCAGGATAACTGGGATTCCCCTCCACCTCTATCCTGTGAAGAAGCTTCGGCAGCAACTTGAGAGGAGGGAAGGCATACAGTAGCTGATACTGCCCCCACGGGGCGATCAGCGCATCTGCGGCATCTACTAGAGGATCGTGGGAGCGAGCCACAAACCTCCGCACTTTCCTGTTGAGCCGAGATGCCAACAGATCCACATCCGGGGTGCCCCAACGAAGGCACAGTTGGTGGAAAACCTCTGGATGTAGAGACCATTCCCCTTGATCCAGAATCTGACGGCTGAGATAATCTGCCTAATTCTCCCCCCCCGGAATGAATACCGTGGAGAGAGCTGGAACAATCCGTTCCGCCCATCGAAAAATGCTGGCCACTTCTCTGGCCGCCAGGACACTGTTGGTGCCCCCCTGGTGATTGACGTAAGCCACTGCTGTGGCATTGTCCGACTGGATCCGCACCGGGCTGCCCCAGAGCTGCTCGGTCCAATGAATCAGACAAAGTCTGATCGCTCTCAGTTCCAATACATTTATTGGTAACCTGGACTCTTCCAGGGACCAAAGCCCCTGAGCAGATAGTTTGCCGAGAATTCCTCCCCACCCGGATAGACTGGCATCCGTGGTGACAGTCGTCCAGTATATTGGAAGAAAAGACTTCCCCTGGCTGAGCATCGGAGACCGAAGCCACCAGACCAGAGACTCCCTGGTCCGCTCGCTCAGTTGGATCCGATTGTCCAGGGAATCTGGATTCCGATTCCATTTGAGAAGAATCTCTTTTTGAAGGATTCGGGTATGGGACTGGGCAAATGGTGCTGCCTCGAAGGAAGCCACCATCAAACCCAGGACCCTCATGCAAGTCCGAAGGGAAGGCCAGTTGTCGGATAGTAACAACTGAATCGTTGATTGAATCTTCTGGAGTTTCCCCGCAGGGAGAAAAAATGGATTTTTGTAAAATCTTACCGTAAAATCCTTTTCTCTTAGCTCATCGACAGACGTAGTCCTCGGTGATACACCACCTTCGGGTTATGTTACCTCCGCAGGAGCAGGACTAGACAGGAAATTAAAAAGCTCTGGCCACACCCTAGGGGCAGTCCCAGAGGGTATATCCTCTCTCTCTCTCTGCCTCAGCAAATCAGTTATGTGAAAAAGCAGTGCTTAGAGAATTTAACCCAACCCAACTCCAAAACAGAGGGGCGGGGACTACGTCTGTCGATGAGCTAAGAGAAAAGGATTTTACGGTAAGATTTTACAAAAATCCATTTTTCTCTAGCGCTCATCGACAGACGTAGTCCTCGGTGATACACCACCTTCGGGACGTCCCAGAGCAGTATCACAACTGAGGGGTGGGAAAATGGAAATCAAATCCCAATCTAGAAGGCCCAACCGGTGCCAACTAGAAGCTTACAATGCTCATCCTTAATGATGAGACTCAACCAAAAAAAAAGAGAAAACAATTTTTTCTTTTTTTTTTTTTTTTTTTTTTCAAACAGAAAAAAACCCTCGAGGTAGACCACCGGTCTCCTCAAATTGCGGCCTGCAAAACCTTGCGGCCAAATGAGGCATCCGCCGATGCCGTCACATCAATTTTATAGAATTTTGTAAAGGTATGTACCGACGACCAGGTGGCCGCCTTACATACCTGGACCACTGACGCCTGATGGCGAAAGGCCCAGGAAGTACTGAGCGCTCGAGTGGAGTGCGCCCTAACAGGGAACGGAGGACTCTGACCCTTAATAGAATAAGCCTGTACCACCGTTTGTCTAATCCATTTGGCAATGGTCGCGGCAGATGCAGGCAAACCCTTTCTGGGGCCATCCGTGATCACAAAAAGTGAATCCGTCTTACGGAATGATTCCGTAGCTTTCAGGTATACCCTGATTGCCCGAACCACATCTAAGGAATGCAACGCATGTTCCCGATGATGCTTGGCCTGAGGACACAAGGAAGGTAGTACAATATCTTCATTCAGATGAAAATCTGAAACCACCCTGGGAAGAAAAGATGGCTTAGGATGAAGTACTACCTTATCCCTATGAATCACTAGGTATGGTGACTGGCATGATAATGCAGCCAGTTCTGACACCCTGCGAGCAGAAGTAATAGCCACCAAGAAGGCCCCCTTCTGGGATAGAGTAAGCAAGGGAATCTCCCTGATGTTTTCAAAGGGAGGTTTCTGTAGAACCGACAAAACCAAATTAAGATCCCAGGGCGGTAAGGGCGCGCGGACTGGAGGAGCCAGGTGCCGCACCCCCTGGATGAAATTCCGCACCAAGGATTTGGTAGCTAAAGGCTTCTGAAAGAAGATTGCTAATGCTGAAACTTGACCCTTGATGGTGCTCAAGGCTAGCTTCTGCTCAACCCCTTGTTGCAAAAAGGCCAATATTCGAGTCACCGAATAGGTACGTGGAGGAAATCCTAAAGATTCGCACCACGCAATATAAGTCTTCCATGTGTGATAATAGACTTTGCTGGAAGTCGCTTTCCTTGCTTTATTAAGGGTAGGAATGACTGAAGTAGACAAACCTCTGTCCTTCAGTACTTGGGTCTCAATGGCCAGGCCATTAAAACCAGCGACTGTAAAGCACGAAGGTAAATTGGTCCTAGAGACCACAGACACTCCCTGAGACGAAGTTCCCACGGAACGTCTGCGACTAACATGTCCAAGTCGGCCAGGCCGGCTTGAGGAGGCCAGCCTAGAATTTCTAGGACCACTGGCGCTGATTGGATCTGAACCAGGCGTCCCTAGAGCTATCTGGCCCCGACCATCCGAGAAAGTCTGGTCGTTTTCTGTTCCCACACATTTATCAGATACCTGATAGTTATCAGGAAAGGTGATCTTTTCTGGTTGAACCTCAGGGACCGAAGTCACCCGACTAGAGGCTACTTGGCCTATCTGGTCAACCAGATCCGATTCCTGTGAGGTATCGGGACTAATCTTAGGAAAAGGTAAAGGAAAAGATCTATTCAGGGAACGGTAACTACCGCTTCCTGTGGTACTTAAATGTTGGAAGGGAAGAATCGCACCGGTAGTAGTGGTTGATGCTCGATCTAATGTCCTGAATACCGGTGAAAACGTCCCCCCACCCTGAAACCGGGTGGGGGCGCACCTTCAGGCTGTGTACTCCTTTGCTTCGGGTTTGGCTGGGTTGGTCCCCTTCTTGAACCCTCCTGGAGGAGTCTTGCCATTCCCGCTAGTACCAGCCGGGCGCCCTTTATGGGCGGTAAAGAAAGGTCCTCGCTTGTTGCGAGGTCCCTTAGCTTTTGCAGCCTGTGGCAAAAAAGTGCTCTTGCCCCCAGTGGCATCCTTAATGATTTCATCTAGGTTGGCTCCAAATAGACGATTCCCTTGAAAAGGGAGATTGGTCAAGGTCTTTTTGGAACCTAGGTCAGCTGACCAGCATTTTAACCACAGCACACGTCTGAGGATCACTGCTAACTTAGATGCATGCCCTAATAGGGGAGTAGTGTCCAAGGCTGCGTCGCAGATAAACCGTAGCCCTTGTATGATCTGTTCCATCAAATCAGATGTCTCCTGGGGAATATCTTTTCCCCTAAGATCTTGGCGTACCATTTTCGCCCATTCCGTAAGTGTCTGGGAAACTAGACCAATAACGATTACTGGTCTAAATGCTGACCCTATCAGAGAAAAGATAGTGCGGGGCTCTGCTTCTATCTTTCGATCCACCGGATCCTTAAAGGACGAAGTGTCCTCCACTGGAATAACCGTGGCTTTATTCAGCCTGGAAATAGGCGGATCCACGACTGGTGGTACCGTCCATTTCTTAATGATGGATTCCTCAAACGGATAGCGTCTAGCAATACGCTTGGAAATAGTAAAGGTACGTTTAGAATGCTCCCATTCTCCTTTAATCTGATTACCAAAACATTTAGGTACAGGAAAAGCCTTCGCCGTCTTGATGGGCTTATTAGTCCCAAAAGGCCTCTCTGTTTCAGTTGCCTCTGCCGGTAAAGCCTCAAGTTTTAAGGTTTCTTGCACTGCCACAACTAGTGCGTCCACCAATGCTTCTTCCTGTATTATAGCAAGAGAAGAAGCGTCCTCCTCACTGTCTGAGGGGGCTTTACCTGGGATAACAGCCCTTGCAGAGGAACCTGCAACTGCCGTGACCATCTCTGAATCTGAGTCAGAGGTGTCAGATGGTATAGGGGTAGGCGGGGGTCGCTTCCTTGACCCCCGTCCCTGACAGGCCGCCTCCACCCGAGCCACCATAGACTCCAAAATTGCTGTAAATGACTCTATACTCTGTGCACCGGCGGGTCCCGAGGCCCCCTCGAGGGAAACAGGTGGGGGAATATGTGTGGCAGGGTCCATAATAACTCCAGTTACTTCCTGGATAATATAATTCAAAAGTAAAGAAAAAAACTTTTTTTTTTTCTGACCCCCAGCGCCACAAAAAAGCCCCTTAGTGTTACCTGATTAGGGATCCCTATCGATCGAGAGAGAGAGAGATAGACCCCCAGGCTCACCACTTGATGCTCAGAGTTAAACTGCAACAGCTTACAGCGCTGTCTTGACAAACAGGAAGTCTTTTGGCTGGCTGCCCAGGAAGAAAGGAGGCGGCTCCGCCCCTCTGCACGCCTTCCGGCGCCTCCCCCAAGCTCCACGAGGTGTAGGATCACCTCAAACATGGCCGCCCCCATGCTGGAGACACGAGGCTACGCCAAAATGGCGGCTCGTGCGATCCAGCAAAAAAAAAATGGCGGCGGCCTAAACTGAATAGCGGTGTGCTGCAGGGCACACAACACTCTCTCTGCATGGGGATATGGCGTGGTTTGCGGTACCGGCCCTGGCGGACCGCGTGGCCGTTCGGGAGGCCTGCTAATAGCTGGAGATCTGATTTGGAAGGCAGTCTACATGTCCGTGGCTTCTGACTGGTAGGTAGTTTATACTTAACCCATAAGATTCCCAGAATGCCACAGATTACATCTTTAAAACATGTATACAATAGATTGTTAGCTCCCAAGCCAAGCCTCCTGGCTTTTGCACACATAAATCACACTCAAAGTAGGAGGATTTGTGACATGTTATAGGATAGAAAGGACTCTTTCTTACCATACAGAGAGGGGCCCGCGTTCACCACAAAACCCGTCAGGGAAAAAGGGGGAACATACTACTCACCATACCGGAACCAGGCGGGCACCAACTCCTGACAGTACCCCTCTCCACCGGGGCGGGAGGGCTGTCGACCGATACGGACGCCGTGACTCATGGTCTTTGGCGTTTCGGCGAGACGTTTAACTCGCGTGGACAGTCCTTTAATGGGACTTTGTCGCGGCCGACCCAGCGCAGAGCTATGGCCTGCACGCGCTCGTAGGCTGAACTGGGGTGACCACCGGATCAACATCCAGCCCGTCGCCCAGTTCAGCTTTCTTGCTTGAAGATCTCACAGGAACACTGGAGAAAAAAGCTGTCTAAAAAAATCCTTTAAGAAAAAATTCTTGCCAGGACCTAAGATCCCAGCAAGGTGTCTAGGTCCTTACTCCTAACTAGACAGAAAATAACTGATTTGCTGAGGCAGAGAGAGAGAGGATATACCCTCTGGGACTGCCCCTAGGGTGTGGCCAGAGCTTTTTAATTTCCTGTCTAGTCCTGCTCCTGCGGAGGTAACATAACCCGAAGGTGGTGTATCACCGAGGACTACGTCTGTCGATGAGCGCTAGAGAAAATGGATTTTTGTAAAATCTTACCGTAAAATCCTTTTCTCTTTAGCTCATTGACAGACGTAGTCCTCGTTGATTAACAACTCGGGTTATACTGCCCTCTACAGGAGTAGGACTAGACAGGAAAGAAAACGTTCTGGCCACACCCTAGGGGCAGTCCCAGAGGGTATATCCTCTCACTTCCTGCTACAGCAAATCAGTTATGTCACAAAGCAGTGTTTAGAGAATTTAACCCAACCCAACTCAAAAACAGAGGGGCGGGTACTACGTCTGTCAATGAGCTTAAGAGAAAAGGATTTTATGGTAAGATTTTACAAAAATCAATTTTTCTCTGTCGCTCATTGACAGACGTAGTCCTCGTTGATTAATTACTCGGGATGTCCCAAAGCAGTACCACAAATGAGGGATGGGCTAACAGAAATGAAAATCCAGAAGGCCCAACTGGAGCCAACCAGAAGCATCAAGGACTCATCGAGCAAAAAGATGAGACCTAAGTGAAAAACCCAACAAACCCTTGAGATAGACCAACAGTCTCCTCAGATTGCGGCCTGCAGAACCTTGCGGCCAAAAGAGGCATCTGACGATGCCATCACATCAACTTTATAAAATGATGTAAAGGTATGAACCGACGATCAAGTCATCGCCTAGAAAACCTGGATCGCTGACGCCTGATGGCGGAAGACCCAGAAAAACACTAGGCGCCCGAGTAGAGTGCGCCTTAACAGGGAACGGAGGATTCTGACCCTTAATAGAATAAGCCTGTACCAGCGTCTGACTGGTCCATCTAGATATGGTTGCGGCAGACACAGGCAACCCCCTTCTAGGGCTATCCGTGATCGTCTTACGAAACAAGTTCGTAGTAGTCTAGTGTACCCTGATTGTCTGAACCCCATCCAAGGAGTGTAATGCAAACTCCCAAGGATGGCTAGTCTTAGGACACGGGGAAGGTAACAATATTTTTATTCAGATGAAAACTCTGAAAACCACTTTAGGAAGGATGGATGGATTTAGAAGAACCACCTTATCCCTATGAACCACCAGATATGGGGAACGACAAGATAATGCGGCCAGTTCTGACCCCCTGCGTGCACAAGTGATAGTCACCAAGAAGGCCACCTTCTGGGATAATGTAAGCAAGTGAATCTCCCTAATATCTTCAAAGAGAAGTTTCTGAAGAACCGACCACACTAAATTAAGATCCCAGGCGGTAAGGGTGCACGCACTAGCGGAGCCAGATGTCGCACCCCCTGGATGAAATTCCGCACCAAGGAATGATTAGCCAAAAGTTTCTGAAAGAAGATTGCTAAATGCTGAAACCGGACCCTTGATGTGCTCAAGGACAGTTTCTGCTCAACCCCTTGTTGCAGACAGACCAAGATTCGGGTCACCGAATAGGTATGTGGGGGAAATCCAAGAGATTCACACCACGCAATGTAAGACTTCCATGTGCTGGAAGTCGCTTTCCTTGCTTTAACTAGAGGTAGGAATAACTGAAGCTGACACTCCCTTGTCCTTCAGTACCTGGGTCTCAATGGCCAGGCCATTAAGCCAGCGATAGTAAAGCAAAATGGAAGATCGGTCCCTGAGACCGCAAATCCTCCCTGAGAGGAAGTCTCCAAGGAGCGTCCGCGACTAGCCTCACCAAGTCGGCGTACCAGGCTTGACGAAGTCAGTCCGGAATTTCCAGAATAACTGGAATTCCCTCCACCTCTATCCTGCGAAGAAGTTCCCGCAGTAACTTGAGAGGATGGAAGGCATGCCGTAGCTGATACTGCCCCCACGGGGCGATCAGCATTTCTGCTGCGTCCGCTAGAGGATCGCGGATGCGAGCTACAAACCTCCGCACCTTCCTGTTGAGCCAAGGTGCCAACAGATCCACATCTGGGGTGCCCCAATGAAGGGACAGCTAGTGAAAAACCTCTGGATGAAGAGGCAATACCCCTTGATCCAGAATCTGATGGCTGAAATAATCTGCCTGCCGATTTCCCACCCCCGGAGTGAACACTGCGGGGAGATCCGGAACAAACCGTTCCGTCCAACGAAAGATGCTAGTCGTTTCGATGGCCACCAGGACACTAAGTGCTCCTTTCTTGACATAAGTCACGACCATGGCATTGTGCGATTGGATCAGAATCGGGCTGCTCTAGAGCTGCTCGGTCCAGTAAATCAGACAAAATCTGATCGCTCTCAGTTCCGATACCCTATTGGTAACCTGGATGCTATCGGAAGGAATGACTTCCCCTGGTTGAGCATCGGAGGCTCCCTGGTCCGCTCGCTCAACAGGATCCGATTGTCCAGAAAATCGGAATTCTGATTCCATTAGAAAAGAATCTCCTTCAGGAGCTTCTTTCAGGAGAATTCAGGTATGAGACTGGGTATACGGTACTGCCTCTAAGAAGGCCACCATCAGTCCCAGCCAATTGACGGACAGCAACATCCGAATCGTTGACTGAACCTTCTGGAGTTTCTCCGCAAGGAGAATCTTTCTTGCCCAGGATGTATCCAACATTAGGCCCAGATAGTTCAGTTTCCTGGTGGGAACCAGGGATGATCTTTGGAAAAGCGAAGAAAACGCTGATGTCCTGCGATGATGGGGATATAAAGATAGGCATCCTAAATGTCTATGGACGCCAGGAAATCCCCCTGATGCAGGGAGGCCACCACTGTTCGGATGGACTCCATCTTTCCCCAAGTCCAGAATTGGACGCACCTTGCCCTCTTTCCTGGGCATTGTGAACAGATTCAAATAGAACCCCTGAAACCGTTCAATGTTAGAAGGGAAGAATCGCACCGGTGGAAATGATCGAAACTCGATCCTGTATCCTGACCGTATGACCTTGCGAACCCCTTAGTCCGGGGTTCTGGCAAGCCATGGATCCGGAAACCGGTGAAGACATCCCCCCCACCCCAGAGATGGGTAGGGGCGCATCAGGCTGTATTCTTCAGGCTTGGCTGAGCCGGACTTTTTGTTTAGCCGACCAGCGCCCTTTGAAAAACCCTCTGAAGGGGCTTTGGAGGGTTTCGCCTTATCGCCCGCCCTCACGGAACGAACAAACTCTTTATGAGCAGAAAAGGAAGGTCCTCGTTAAGTTACGAGGTCCTTTTATCCTAACAGTCTGTGGCAAGACAGCAGGTGGTACCGTCTCTCCTTTAAAGAGGGATTCCTCAAACGGATAGCGCCTAGCCATGCGTTAGGAAATAACAGGGGTTCGTTTCAAAAACGACCCCATTTGGGTAAAGGAAAATCCTTCGCCCTTTTGGTAGGCTAACAAGTACAAAAAAGGAATCTCAGTCTCAGCTACTTCTGCCGGTGTAACCTCAAGACTAAAGGTTTTCCGGACGGACACAACTAGTGCATCCACCACTCTTGTGTTATGGCGGAGGCAGAAACATTCTCCTCACTGCTGAGGAGACATTACCTGAGACAACAGCCCCATAAGAGGGACCTGCAGCTGCATTGACCAGCTCCGAATCCGTATCTGAAGTATCAGATAAAAAATAAGGGTAGGCGGGGGTCGCTTCTTGACCCCCGTCCCTGACAGGCCACCTCTACCCGGGATACCAAAGACTCCAAAACTGCCGATAATGCATAAAAAACAAGTGGGGTACTGGAGGGTCCTGCGGCCACCTTAAGGGGATCAGGTGGGGATACCTATGCGGCAGGGTCAATAATTATACAAGACATTTGCCAGCGACAAAATAAAAAAAATGACAAAGTAAAAATTTTTTTTTTTTTTTTTTTAACCCCCAGCGCAACAGCGCCCCTCAGTGTTACCTGCCTTTTTGGACCCCACAGAGAGAGAGAGACCCCAAGGCTCATCCCTGATGCACAGAAGTTTTCATCAGCTTGCTCAGTGCTGTCCTGTTACAGACAGGAAGTCTTTGGCCCTTTTTCCTGGGTAAAGGAGGCGGCTCCGCCCCTTAACACGCCTTCCGGCGCCTCCCCCTGGCTCCACGAGGTGTTTGGTCACCTCAAACATGGCCGCCCCCATGCTGGAGACACGAGGCTACGCCAATATGGCGGCCTCGTGTGATCTGCAAAACAATGGCGGCGGCCTGTTAGGATAGCGGCGGTTTAGCAGCGGCCTGCGGGATACTGTATTCGGCCTAGCGGCCTGCGGGAGAGCATCGGCCCCACAAACTTCACCTTGGATGGCGATAAGCCTGGCCGGCGGTACAGGACCCTGGCGGGCCGCATGCGGTCCGTGGGTCGTCGGGAGATGCCACAAAACAATGCTGTGCAGCCCGTGGAAGCTGGAGGAATGACGATCTGGACTGCAGTACTCAGGCATAGGCATCAGCCTGTGTACCTCCGACAGGTAGGAGACCTTTTACTTCAATAGTAACGCCCTTTTAGTGCTGCCACTGACTTCAGTCATCCATATAGACTTACAATGACTTTAGATTGTCAGCTCCCAAACCAAGCCTCCTGGTTATTTTTCACAAAATCACACTCAAATTGGGGGATCTGTGACTCATTATAGGATAGAGGGGAGATCCATCCTACCATCCCAGAGAGGGGCCCGCGTCCACCACAAACCCTACAGGGGGAGAGGGGGAACATACTACTCACCATACCGGAACCAGGCGGGCGCCAACTCCTGACAGAACCCCTCTCCACCGGGGTGGGGGGGCTGTCGACCAATATGGATGCCGTGACTCTGTTGGTCATTGACGTCCAGGCGAGACGTTTAACTCGCAGGGTCAGTCCCTGTCCAGTGGGACTATGTCGCGGCCGACCCAGTGCGGAGCTATGGCCTGCACGCGCTCGTAGGCTGAACTGGGGTGACCACTGGATCTCAACATCCAGCCCGTCGCCCAGTTCAAGCATGCTTGCTTGAAGATCTCACAGGAACACTGGAGAAAAAAAGCTGTCTTAAAAAAGTCTTTCTAAAAAAAATCCTGCCAGGACCGAAGATCCTAGCAAGGCATCTAGGTCCTTACTCCTAACTAGACAGAAAAAAACTGATTTGCTGTAGCAGGAAGTGAGAGGATATACCCTCTGGGACTGCCCCTAGGGTGTGGCCAGAACGTTTTCTTTCCTGTCTAGTCCTACTCCTGTAGAGGGCAGTATAACCCGAGTTGTTAATCAACGAGGACTACGTCTGTCAATGAGCGACAGAGAAACACTTTTGCCCTGGATGTGTCTAAAATTAGACCCAGATATTCCAGCCTCCTGGTGGGAACCAGGGATGACTTCTGCAAGTTCACCAGCCACCCGAACTCTTGCAAAGAGCTCATGGTGATCTCTAAGTTTAGCAACAGAGTCTGCGGAGACTCCGCACGGAGCAAAAGATCGTCTAGGTAACCTAGAATCAATATGCCTTGCTGTCGCAACAGCGACAAAACTGGGGCCAACACCTTTGTGAAGACCCGGGGAGCCGCGGCGAGACCAAAGGGTAACGCCGCAAACTGATAATGGTTCTCTTCTACGGAAAAAGCAGGAAACGCTGATGTCCTGCGTAAATGGGAATGTGAAGATAGGCATCCTTGATGTTTATGGACGCCAGAAAATCCCCCTGATGTAGGGAGGCCGCTACTGTGCGAATGGACTCCATCTTGAATCTTTGTACCCTGACAAAAAGATTGAGTGCTCTTAAGTCCAGAATTGGACACCTCTTGCCCTCTTTTTCTGGGTATTGTGAATAGGTTCGAATAGAACCCCTGAAAACACTCTGTCCAAGGAACGTGGACCACCACTCCTTGTTGCATTAAATCCGATACTGCCCCCAGCAAAGCTAAGCGATCCGGGGATAGTCGGATATTGGAAGGGAAGAATCGCACCGGTGGGAGTGATCGAAACTCGATCTTGTATCCTGACCGTATGACTTCGCAAACCCACTTGTCCGGGATTCTGGAAAGCCATGGATCCGGAAACCGGTGAAGACGTCCCCCCCACCCCAGCTATGGGTGGGGGCGCACCTTCAGGCTTTAGTAGTCTTATCTTAAGGTCTGGAAGAGCCGGACTTTTGTTTACCCGACCAGCGCCCCTTGAAACCTCCTGGAGGAGCTTTGGAGGGCTTTGCCTTATCGCCCGCCCCGGCGGAGCGAAAAAACTTTTTATGAGCGGAAAAGGAAGGCCCCCGTCTCTGACGAGGTCCTTTACCCTTAGTCTTCTGTGGCAAAAAAATGCTCCTGCCCCCAGTGAGATCCTTGATAATCTCATCCAAGGTGGCCCCAAATAGGCGATTCCCCTGAAAGGCGAGATTAGCCAAAGCTTCTTTGGAACCTTGATCCGCCGACCAGCACTTTAACCACAACACACGCCTGAGGACCACTGCTGAAATCGATGCCCGCCCCAACAATGGAGTGGCGTCCAGAGCGGCGTCACAGACAAACTGTAGCCCTTGTATCATCTACTCCAGCAGGTCTGATACTGCCGGGGGGATGCTTCTCCCCTCTAAGTCCCGGCGTAACCACTTGGTCCATTCTGTCAATGTTTGTGAAACCAAACCAATAGTAATCACTGGCCTAAAAGCTGACCCAATCAGGGAAAAGATGGAGCGAGACACGGCTTCAAACTTACGATCCACCGGATCCCTAAAGGACGGAGAATCCTCCCAACGGGATAACAGTAGCTTTATTTAATCTGGAAATCGGTGAATCCACCAATGGTGGTACTGTCCATTTTTTGAGGAGGGATTCCTCAAACGGATAACGCCTACTAATGCGTTTGGAAATACCAGGGGTTCGTTTCGGAGGACCCCTTTCCTCTTTAATTATATTACCAAAACATTTGGGCAAGGGAAACACCCTCGCCATTTTGGTAGGTTTATTAGTACCAAAAGGAAATTCAGTATCAGCTACTTCTGCCGGTGTAACCTCAAGTCTTAAGGTTTCCCGGACAGACAATTAGTGCATCCACCAACGCTTCTTCTTGGGCTATGGCGGATGCCGAAACGTCCTCCTCACTGTCTGAGGAGACCGTATCCGACACAAGCCTCAGATGAGGGACCTGCAGCTGCAATGACAGGCTCAGAATCTGTATCTGAAGTGTCAGATGAAATAGGGGTAGGCGGGGGTCGCTTCTTTGCGCCCCGTTCCTGACAGGCCACCTCTACCCGGGATACAAAGACTCCAAAAACCGCTGACAATGCATCAATTTTAAGTGGGGAACTGGAGGGTCCTGCGGCCACCTTGAGGGGATCAGGTGGGGATACATGTGTGGCAGGGTCCATGACTAATCCAGGAACACTTGCCAAACAAATATTTGCAAAAGAAAAAATGTTTTTTTTTTTTTATGTGTAATCCCCCAGCGCAATAGCGCCCCTCAGCGTACCTGCTTTGGACCCCCATAGAGAGAGAGACCCCAAGGGCTCACCACCTGATGCAGAAAAGCTTCTACCAAGCTGCTCCCAGCGCTGTCCTATGCAGACCAGGAAGTCCTGTGAATAGTTTTCCCGGGTAAAGGAGGCGGCTCCGCCCCTTTACACGCCTACTGGCGCTCCCACTGCTACTCCTCGAGGTAGCTGGGCACATCAAACATGGCCGCCCCCATGCAGGAGACAACAGGCTACGGCAAAATGGCGGCCTGCACAACCTGCGGGCGGCCTGTGTACAACAATGGCGGCTAAATCATGCGGCCTCTGGGCACGCGGGATCCGTGCGGCCTGCGGCAGGAAGGCGGCGGCCTGCGGATCTCGTGTAGCTGCGGGAGGATGGCGGCGGCTGCGGATCCGTGCGGCCTGCGGCAGGAAGGTGGCGGCCTGTGGATCTTATGCAGCCTGCGGGCGAATGGCGGCGGCCTGCGAACGGCCTGTGGAAGGATGGCGGCGGCCTGAATAGTGCGGCCTGCGAGAGGATGGCGGTAGTCCCTGCATCACTATGCATTGGGTAGGTGCATTGTATTATATCACCCCTTTTACATGACTACTAGTAACGCCAGCCCGTCTCCATCCTTGACCCCAGTCATGCCTCTTACATCGCCAGTTCTTTACAGTGACTATTAGATAGTCAGCTCCCAAACCAAGCCTCCTGGAGTGTATCTCCTATTCACCAAATCACACTATCAAGAGGGAGATCTGTGAAACATGTCATAGGATAGAGGGGGAACCTTAAGATCAAAGGGTCCGACCATCCACAGAGGGGCCCGTATCCATCCCAAAAACCCGACAGGGGGGGAAGGGGGAACATCTACTCACCATACCGGAACCGACGGGCACCCACTCTTAACAGAACCCCTCTCCACCGAGGTGGGGGGCTGTCGACCAATACGGACGACATGACTCAGTTTCCGACTGGTCGTAGGCGTCCTGGCGAGATGTTTAACTCGCAGGGCCAGTCCCTCCAGCGGGACTATGTCGCAGGCCAACCCAGTGCGGAGCTAGGGCCTGCACGCGTTCGTAAGCCGGCTGGGGTGACCACTGGATCTCAACATCCAGCCCGTCGCCCAGCTCCAGCATAATTGTTTGAATGTGTCGCGGCCGATCCAGTGCGGAGCTGGAGTCTGCACGCGCTTGTAGGCCGGCTGGGGTGACTACTGGATCTCAACATCCAGCCCGTCGCCCAGATCAGGCATAATTTGCTTGAAGATCTCACAGGAACAACTGGAGGAAAAAAAGCTGCCTAAAAAAAAAAAAATTTTCTAAAAAATCCTGCCAGGACCAAAGATCCCAGCAAGGAACTTAGGTCCTTACTCCTAACTAGACAGAAAAAAAACTGACATCCTGTAGCAGGAAGTGAGAGGATATACCCTCTGGGACTGCCCCTAGGGTGTGGCCAGAACGTTTTCTTCTGCCTAGTGTCCTACTCCTGTAGAGGGCAGTATAACCCAATTTGATATCAAAGAGGACTGCGTCTGTCAATGAGCGACAGAGAAATAAGTTTATCAATCTGCTCCTTCTTTATTGTTCAATTACAAGATTGAAGGTTTCGTACCACTCGACACTTTGGAACTTTAAAGTTCCAAGCCTCTGGGGGAGGGGCAAGACATCTGAGTGCTAATTAACCTTTTGTGACAGTGTGATGCCCTGCCACTGGGAAAATGTAGGGGAAAATGACACAAGATCTGCAGTAAGGCTTAATGTGAAGTTCCACATTAAGGAGCGGAGAAAGCTGTGTTTATGGCTTTCTCAGGACTGTAGTCCAAGATTGGGACTGCAGCTTGAAGGTCTTGAGTGGGATGGAGATTTCAATCCTGTGTCTGGATTATACTGGATACCTAAAGCCTGTGTGAGTACACAAGTGTGCAGGATCATTATATAATCAAGCCCGAGGATCAGGGGCGACTGGTGCTCAAAATGTTTGGGGGGGCGCAAACAGAAAAATGTAATAGGCATTGCTTTGGGGCAAAAAATGCTGTAAACAATTGCGTGACTTTGAGGTCAGAAAAGTGTGAAAGGGGCCTTCAGTAATTAAGGTATAGCGTGCCCCCTTTCAATGCAGAGACCAGCGTGCCCCCTTTCAATGCAGAGATCAGCGTGCCCCCTTTCAATGCAGAGAGATCAGCGTGCCCCCTTTCAATGCACAGAGATCAGCGTGCCCCCTTTCAATGCACAGAGATCAGCGTGCCCCCTTTCAATGCACAGAGACCAGCGTGCCCCCTTTCAATGCACAGAGACCAGCGTGCCCCCTTTCAATGCACAGAGACCAGCGTGCCCCCTTTCAATGCACAGAGACCAGCGTGCCCCCTTTCAATGCAGAGAGACCAGCGTGCCCCCTTTCAATGCAGAGAGACCAGCGTGCCCCCTTTCAATGCAGAGAGACCAGCGTGCCCCCTTCAATGCAGAGATCATCGTGCCCCCTTTCAATGCAGAGATGCCAGTGTGCCCCCTTTCAATGCAGAGAGACCAGCGTGCCCCCTTCAATGCAGAGATCATCGTGCCCCCTTTCAATGCAGAGATGCCAGTGTGCCCCCTTTCAATGCAGAGATCATCGTGCCCCCTTTCAATGCAGAGAGACCAGCGTGCCCCCTTTCAATGCAGAGATACCAGCGTGCCCTATTTCAATGCAGAGATGCCAGCGTGCCCCCTTTCAATGCAGAGATGCCAGCGTGCCCCCTTTCAATGCAGAGATGCCAGCGTGCCCCCTTTCAATGCAGAGATGCCAGCGTGCCCCCTTTCAATGCAGAGATGCCAGCGTGTCCCCTTTCAATGCAGAGATGCCAGCGTAAGCGTGCCCCCTGCAAGACCAGTGCACTTACCTCAGGCAGCGGGGGCTTCAAGTTCTCCTCAGTCCCCCAGCGTCTCCGAGTCCTCAGTCCTCCCGCTTCCTCCAATGGCATGGGGTTTGCCTTTCGGCCAATCAGGAAGCGGGAGGACCCACTTCCTGATTGGCCAGGAGGAGGATCCGTGTGACAATAGGGAATTTTCATTCGCTATTGTCACACAATGGGTGGGCTCGGGGCGCACTGCTCTGCGCCCCGGGTCCACCCTTTGCTGAAGCCTATTAGAGCCTCTGGCGCCCCCAACGCACCGGCCGCCACTGCTGAGGATAGACCAGGGCTCCCAGTTTGGAGACAGCTCCCATACTGGAGACAGGAGGTCCCACTCAGGGGTCAGAGGAGCCCCAGCCTGGTGTGAGATAGGAGGTCTCATTCCAGGAGTCAGGTGGGCTCCTATCGGGGTGTCAGAAGAACCCCTATCCAGAGGCCCAGGATAGGCCATGCAGCAGGGCGATGCCACTATAGGTTAAAGCAGAACTTCACTCAAAAGGGAGAAGGGGGGGACGGGTATCTGGATTTGACAGGTACCTGCAACCACTTCCAGTCAGATGCGCCGCAGCAATCTGAGCCAGACGATCGGCCCCCAACCCCAGCAGCCTTCTGGGACACATTACAGGTACCAGAAGACTGCGGGACCATTCATAAAGCGCAGCAGCAAACTACCAGTTTCCTTTACTTAAAGTGTTAATAAACCAAGGAGCCTGCATTCACTATATCAGATCTCGCACAGTACACAGAACATGGAAATGCAATTATTTTAGTAAATATAAACTGCTAAATACCTTTTCTCATCAGCAGTATATAGCAGTCTTGTGACTTCTATCAGTGTCTTGTTAAAGCTTGTAGGAGGAGATTTAATTCTCCTCTGACTGTCCAATGAGGCTGCAGGAGCCCCTTCCCTCTGTCTGGACAGTGCTGATTGGCCCTGTGCGGCCTCCAAAGAAAAAAAACTCTAGCAATACACACGAAACGAAGCATGTGCAGAGTGCCCCCAAGGCTCTGTTCTATCAGGAGATGGAATGGGGACTGTGGATAAAGGGGAGGATCAGGGAAGATAAGATCAAACATCCTTTTTACACAATGCAGAGGATTAACCCCTTAGGTTCCACAGTGAGTATAACAAGTATGCATATACAGACTGATTTTACTGTTACTGGTTTTAGTAACACTTTAAGATGCCAGCTGGGTAGCGTGGGCAACTAATTTACTTTACGAACTGTGTTCTTTTAATAAAAGTGGGCTGGCCTAAAATGCATCTTGGACTGGCACAACTTATTGGAAAACGCATCTGCCACATGAGTATATGCACCCCAATGCCACACCTTTTATTTCCATCAAATGTATGCCGTATGCTGGCAGCAGCAGGGGACTTTACACACACTGGCAACTGTCGGCTGTCAGATTGAAGTGACTTGGCCATTATACAGCTGCTGGATTGCTTCCACACACTTTGGCAACAGTGACCCCCCCCCCCCCCCACCATATTTCTTGGGCTCCGCGCTCCTCCCATTGGTGGACCCGGCACAGTCATGGTGGGTGCCCCTGTTTAGAGGGGAGTGAGATGAGGGAACATCCATTCACTGCTCTCCCCTTCCTACTGAGAACCCGGAAGTGACATATAACCATAATCACCCAGTGTATAATCAAATGTACAGATGTGTAAGCCTCGGGGAGACCAGCCTACTGAACACCCCCCTTCTCTCTTATGAATACAAGATTGCTGTGTTTTCTCATGAAACAATTCAACACACCCCAACTCATTTACAATATATCAATACTCATTCAACTTCATACTCTCCTGCTTCCATATTTCTGCAACTGATTTTAAGTTTGTTCTTGCCAAATCGGTTTCATACACTTTACAAAAATCTGCCATATCCTATCTTATCTTATCCTACAACTAGGATTATTAGCTGTCCAACTACAGAACACTTTAATTGGCTGTGAAGCCCAAAAACTATGCTCCCAGAGCATTTAGTCTTCGAATGCAAACTCCCTGGTCTGCCCCATTAATCTGGTAACCCTGTTACCCATACACTCTAAGGCCATGGTCCTAATGACCTTTTTTATCGACCCCTGGTCGGTATCTACGGAAACCCAGTTTCCCATTTCACTGTTATAGAATAACTACCTCTAACTTCCAAGTTCCCTGACCTTGACTTCGGCCCTCACACAGCCGATAACTTCTAACTTCCAAGTTCCCTGACCTGGACTTAGGCCCTCACACAGCCGATAACTTCTAACTTCCAAGTCCCTGACCTGGACTTCGGCCCTCACACAGCCGATAACTTCTAACTTCCAAGTCCCTGACCTGGACTTCGGCCCTCACACAGCCGATAACGTCTAACTTCCAAGTCCCTGACCTGGACTTCGGCCCTCACACAGCCGATAACGTCTAACTTCCAAGTCCCTGACCTGGACTTCGGCCCTCACACAGCCGATAACGTCTAACTTCCAAGTCCCTGACCTGGACTTCGGCCCTCACATAGCCGATAACTTCTAACTTCCAAGTCCCTGACCTGGACTTCGGCCCTCACACAGCCGATAATTTCTAACTTCCAAGTCCCTGACCTGGACTTCGGCCCTCACACAGCCGATAATTTCTAACTTCCAAGTCCCTGACCTGGAAAAAACACAAGGGTCCTTCATGGCACTGCCGCACTGAGAACCTTGCGGCCAAAGGAGGCATCAGCTGATGCCAGAACATCTACTTTGTAGAAATTGGAACAAGTGTGCACCGACGACCAAGTCGCAGCCTTGGACACCTGGGCCACCGAGGCCCGATGCCAATAGGCCCAGGACGCACTCACAGATCTAGAAGAGTGCGCCTTAACAGGGAAGGGTGGAACCCTTCCCTTCAAGGCATAAGCCGGTTCAATGGTCTGTCTGAGCCATTTGGCAATAGTTGCTGCAGACGCAGCCATGCCCTTCCGAGGTCCCTCAGGAAGGACAAAGAGGGAATCCGTCTTCCAAAAGAATTCCGTAGACAGGTAAATCCTGATCGCCCTGACAACATCCAGGGAATGCAGAGCAACCTCCTTAGGATGCTTAGGCTTCGCACAAAGCGAAGGCAGGACAACGTCCTCATTAAGGTGGAACTCAGAGACCACCTTGGGAAGGAAGGAGGAATGCGGACGCAAAACCACCTTATCCTTGTTGTGTAATGATATCTTGCATTGGCACTCTAGTTTGTCAGGCCGCCATTTTGTTCAAAAGCTGTCACAAGCATCCATCTTGTGTTACAAGCTTAGTTGACAGTGTTAAAACCAAATGGGTCATTCTTACCAGCTTCATCCTCCAGCCTTTTGGCAGTTTAATGACCCCCTAGGTCACTATATGCCAGGTTCCTGCTAAGCTGACATTTTTCACACCTTTACTATACACAAGCTTTGCCCAAGCAGACATTCAGTCTCCTCATGCTTTAAGAGTTAATTTGTAATCTGAACTCAGCATATGGCTACTAGGTCATTTCAGAAAATGACAGTTGACCATGAAACTTCATATCTTTTTAACCAAACATAACATATTAACAAAAAGTAGATATTTGGGTGCCCCATAAAATACCAATCGAATTAAGTCCAAGCACGGACACCCTCATGCCTAGTAAAGACAAGCTAGCGATCAGATACCTTACAGGGCAGACGTTAGTCCGAAATACCCCATGTTTAGGGTCTAAAGATAGGACATTCCAAACCGAACCATAAGATATCGGTTTCAAGTGTGTAAACCGTTTCAATTCTCAAGATATGAGTGCTTTTATTAATCTGTCAAACGGGGAGGTCCCGTAGCAGTTTAGAAGACTCAGAGCCTATTGGCTAAGAACCTCTGGTGACACCCCCTGGAGAGTCAGAGAAAAGGACAGGAACTGAGAGCTCAGTTCTCATCCTAAGCTCGACGGCATAACACCGCCCCAAGGAGAACCAAACATACCTGTTCAACTCTGAAACTTAAGGTAATACCAGGACTGTTTTAATGCAAGTATTTTCATTCTTTTATTCTCCCATTTCTAAATTGCTGTATATTGTGTCTCCATTTCTTTGTAACCCATTTTTCTGTAAATATTTTTATTCGCACCAATTTTTAACCTTTCTATAATTAAACCTTATTTTGAAAAGTGTTAAACTTTGTCTCTAAGCTCTTAAACGCAACTTGACCCAAACGGGCCTGCCTCCTGAAGTGCGCTATTGTGTGTTATAGACAGTTATTTTAAAGTCATAATTGATATTTGTACTGTTTAGGCTAACCTATCTGAAACATTCTTGTCAGGTGACAGTGTGTGTTACAGACGGTTATTCTAAAGTCATAATTGATATTTGTGAAATCAGGAGTGTCCGCTAAGCTCAAAACGTAGCGGTGGTGGCAGTGAAAGGGTTAATCGTTTAATTAACCCGGTGACAATCGCTCTCAGTCTGCTGGCATCTAGATTGTGGTCCCGCAAGCTGGACAATCTGTGTGCTGGGTGCAGCTGAGGGTGGCATTGTTACGCAAGTGACGGCAGGGTGTGAGATTGCTTGGTCTTTGGTCACGAGGTGGATGAGAAGGCCAGGGGTCTGATACCCGTAACCGTCACATTGTGAATCACCAAGTACGGAGAACAGCAAGATAACGCTGCCAGTTCAAATACCCTGCGAGCCGAAGTGATCGCCACCAAAAGGGCATCGATGGTGGGCTGGGGGTCCATCTGACCCTCTGCCCTGGAGAACCAGGGCGGTCAGTCCGAATCCCAGCACCGCATGATCCATCTTCTTCCGAAGAGTCGACTAAAAACTAAAAGCTGACAAAATAAACAGCTAGTAAAGAGAAAACTGACATTTTCAAAGAAAATCAAAGAAAAGATTAGTTAGGCTGAGACTGTAGCCCCAGCACAGGTAATCCTAACTACTCCTGACGCTAGGCAGAATGAAACTGAGTTTGGAGTGTTCACTGCAGGGGGGTATTGACCAGATGGGACAGCCCCCATGGGTGTGTATATGCAAATGCCTTTGTTCTTTTGACTAAGTCTTTATGCCTAGCTACTCCTGCGGAGCGGAATACCCAACAGTGATGACTTAGAGGCGGCGGCGACTGTCGGAGGATGTAAGAGAAAATACTATTTTGTAAGTATTTTCCTTGTAAAGGGTGCAAATAGAACTTTTAGCTGCTCGGGACCAAATGGTTTGCGATTGCTCAAGGGAAAGCTCTTCCCCAAGGGCTTGCTCCCACTTAAGCATATAGCCGTGTTTGCCGTTGGAATCTAGCTTACTAGTGCTTAAGAGTTTATACAGTATCTGACAAGAGTACACCCCTCACATATAAATATTTTATTCTATCTTTTCATGTGACAACACTGAAGAAATTACACTTTGCTACAATGTAAAGTAGTGAGTGTACAGCTTGTATAACAGTGTAAATTTGCTGTCCCCTCAAAATAACTCAACACACTGCCATGTCTAAACCGCTGGCAACAAAAGTGAGTACACCCCTAAGTGAAAATGTCCAAATTGGGCCCAATTAGCCATTTTCCCTCCCCGGTGTCATGTGACTTAGTGTTACAAGGTCTCAGGTGTGAATGAGGAGCAGGTGTGAAGTTTGGTGTTATCGCTCTCACTCTCATACTGGTCACTGGAAGTTCAACATGGCCCCTCAAGACAAACTGAGGATTTAAAAAAATTGTTGCTCTATATAAAGATGGCCTAGGCTATAAGATGATTGCCAAGACCCTGAAAACTGAGCTGCAGCATGGTGGCCAAGATCATACAGCTATTTAACAGGACAGGTTCCACTCAGAACAGGCCTCGCCATGGTCCAAAGGAGTGCACGTGCTCAGCGTCATATCCAGAGGTTGTCTTAGGGAAATAGACGTATGAGTGCTGCCAGAATTGCTGCAGACTTTGAAGGGGTGGGGGGGTCAGCCTGTCAGTGTTCAGACCATACGCCGCACACTGCATCAAATTGGTCTGCATGGCTGTCATCCGAGAAGGAAGCCTCTTCTAAAGATGATGCACAAGAAAGCCCGCAAACCGTTTGCTGAAGACAAGCAGACTAAGGACATGGATTGGTGGAACCATGTCCTGTAGTATGATGGGATCAAGGTAAACTTATTTGGTTCAGATGGTGTCAAGCGTGTGTGGTGGCAACCAGGTGAGGAGTACAAAGACAAGTGTGTCTTGCCTACAGTCAAGCATGGTGGTGGGAGTGTCATGGTCTGGGGCTGCATGAGTGCTGCCGGCACTGGGGAGCTACAGTTCATTGAGGGAACCATGAATGCTAACATGTACTGTGACATACTGAAGCAGAGCATGATCCCCTCCCTTCAGAGACTGGGAAACAGGGCAGTATTCCAACATGATAGCAACCCCAAACACACCTCCAAGACAACCACTGCCTTGCTAACGAAGCTGAGGGTAAAGGTGATGGACTGGCCAAGCATGTCTCCAGACCTAAACCCTATTAAGCATCTGTGGGGCATCCTCAAAGAGGGTGGAGGAGCGCAAGGTCTCTAACATTCACCAGCTCCGTGATGTTGACATGGAGGAGGGGGAAGAGGACTTCAGTGGCAACCTGTGAAGCTCTGGTGAACTCCATGCCCAAGAGGGTTAAGGCAGTGCTGAAAAATAATGGTGGCCACACAAAATATTAACATATTGGACATTGTCATTTAGGGGTGTACTCACTTTTGTTGCTAGCGGTTTAGACATTAATGGCTGTGTGGAGTTATTTTGAGGGGACAGCAAATTTACACTGTTATACAAGCTGTACACTCACTACTTTACATTGTAGCAAAGTGTCATTTCTTCAATGTTGTCATATGAAAAGATATAATAAAATACTGTATTTTCTGGCGTATAAGACTACTTTTGAACCTCAAAAAAATCCCCCAAAAATGGGGGGTCGTCTTATACGCCAAGTATAATATCTCCAAGGTAACCTAAGTATAAGTATTACAGGTAGATGAAAATTAGGGGGGTCGTATATACGCCGGAAAATACGGTATTTACAAAAATGTGAGGGGTGTACTCTTGTGAGATATATATATATATATATATATATATATATATATATATATATATATATATATATATATATAAATTGTCAATTATATAAAAAAAAATTGTATATATCTATATATATATACATATCTACATCTATATGGGAGGTTAAGCCTTTTTGTGACGGGCCAGAGAGAATAAAGCATTCAAATGGGGATAATTTGGGGAAATGGAGATTAGGTGCAAAGGTTAGGGCGTAGTGATGAATATGAAGGTAGCCAAAAAAGGCACTACGGGGCAAATCATGTTTTTCCCCGACTTTCTCAAATGGAAGTAATTCGTTATTGGGTTTATTAGATGATGGCCATAGTGAAAGAAGTTACTCTGTAGCCAAGGAGAGATCATTTGGTGAGGGAGGTTATCCAGGAGTTTAGGATTATATAGGAATGCTGTCCATAAAGAAGCCTCAGTGTGAAGGGAACAAGTATGTCCTAGCTGTAGCCAAATGCAAGTATTCGTTTTCTGTGGTCACTGGTTCACTCTAGTGGTGAAAATAGCCTATTGACACTCATTTTTGCCCCATTCGCACAATAATTGACAGTAAATTGCTCCAGAGGGTTAGAGAAAGCTCTTTTCAACTATCTGGACCCTTTCATGGGCCAAAACAATGTCTACCTTAACACTTTTCCCTCAACAAAGCCAGTAGCAATAATAAAAATAATAATAATTAAGCCAATAATAAGTATTCATTTTCTGTGGTCACCGTCTCCACCTAGTAGCTATAATGCAGTATTTTCCCAATTCGCGCTATCCTTTATAAATGAACAACATCTGATCAGGAGAGAAAATAGCCTAATGACACTCATTTTTGCCTGCATTCATATGGTAATTTACCGTAAACGGTCCCAGAGAGTTAGAGAAACCTTTCACCTATTTGGACCCTTTCCTAAGCCAAAAAAAGTCTACCCTAACCCTTTGTTTCTCAATACTCCTCTTTGCAGATCCTCTCCAAGTCATTACGGTTTCAGGGCGGAAGTGTGTTAACTTGAACCTTCAGCTCCCTGCACTTATTTTTAATGGGATTAAGGTCTGGAGACTGGATAAGCCACTCCAGGACCTTAATGTGCTGCTTCTTGAGCTACTCCTTAGTTGCCTTGGCCGTGTGTTTTGGGTCATTGTCATGGTGAATACCCACCCAGGACCTATTTGCAGCTGCCTTGAAATAATTGACAAGATTCTTCTGTGTAGCTGTGGCTGATTCCTCAACATTCTCATGATCATTTAAACCCCACGAGGTGAGCCCCAGACCGAGGGAGATTGACAGTTATTTTGGGTTTCTTCCTTTTTGTGAAAAATCACACCAACTGTTGTCACTCTCTAACCAAGCTGCTTGGCGATTGTCTTGTAGCTCATTCCAGCCTTGTGTAGGTCTACAATCTTGTCCCCGACATCCTTGGACAGCTCTTTGGTCTTGGCCATAGTGGAGAGATTGGAATCTGATTGCTTCTGTGGACAGGTGTCTTTTATACAGGTAACAAGCTGAGATTAGGAGCACTCCCTTTAACCGCTTGCCGACTGCTCACAGTATATTTACTGCGGCAGTCAGCCCCTCACAGGCAGAGCGACGTAGGTCTACGTCGCTAGCCTGTGAGGCTCTGGGGAGCGTGCGCCACCGGAGGCGCGGTCACGGACCCCCCCCCCCCCTCGCGTGTGACCGGCGGACCCGATGTCGGTAGAGAGGGAGAAAGGCAGGCGGCTAGTGTAAACAAGCTGCCTGTCATTCTCCCCTGTGTAGAAACAATGATCATACGGTTCTACTATGTAGGACCGTTGATCACTGTTCCTACAGCTCAAGCCACAGCCAATCAGTTAGAATCACACCCCTAGGGACACACAACCCCTCCCTCTCAAATAAAGTTAACCCCTTCACTGCCAGTGTAATTTTACAGTAACAGTATGTCTCTGTGGTTACATCACAAGCCACGCCCCTTTACAGTTAGAATCACGCCCCTAGGGACACACTTAACCCCTTGATCACTAAGTAAATCCCTTCCCTGCCAGTGTAATTTTTACAGTAACCGTGCATATTTATAGCACTGATTACTGCAGTAATGTCACTGGTAACCCCAAAAGTGTCAAAAATGTCAGTCAAGGGTCCGATCTGTCCGCCGCAATGTCGCAGAAGCACAAAAAAAATATCGCAGATTGCCGCCATTACGCGTTAAAAAAAAACAACAAAAATGACGCTTTTTGCGAATTTTTTTAACAAACATATGTAGCAGAAAACAAATTGGCCAAAAATGTTAAAAAATTTTTGATTTTTACATTTTTTTTGGGGAATTTCATATAAAAAAAATGAAAAATATTGTTATTTTTGCAAAATTGACGCTCTTTTTTTGTTTATAGCGCATGATCAAAAAAAATCGCACAGGTGATCAAATACCACCAAAAGAAAGCTCTGTTTGTGGGGAAAAAAGGACGTCAATTTCATTTGGGTACAGCATCGCACGACCGCGCAATTATCAGTTAAAATCACACAGTGCCGAATCGCAAAAACTGAATTTTTGTAAAATATTACCTGTAAAATTCCTTTCTCTGAGTCCTCCGACAGTCGCCGCCATCTTCATATTTGTCACAATGGGGTATTAGACTTTTCTCCGTAGGAGTAGCTAGGCAACAGAATATGTCATTATTAAAGCTTTTAACATATCCCCACCCCAGGGGGTGGTCCCCTCAGTCTATACCCTCCTGCTTCCTGCTTCAGTTTCAGTGGAATAGCAGTAGAGTACCTAAACCCCAAAAGAGGGGCGGGGGCGGCGACTGTCGGAGGACTCAGAGAAAGGAATTTTGCAGGTAAGATTTTACAAAAATTCAGTTTTCTTACGTCCTCCGACAGTCGCCGCCATCTTCATATTCGTCACAATGGGGACGTCCCAAAGCAGTACAAACATGAGGGGTGGGAAACGCAGCCGCGCCTAAAGGCAACGCAGTCTCCACATCAAAGAAAGTAACCTTACCAAAGGAAGGAAACCAGCTGGGCAACACGAGAAAAAATTTGCTCAACGGGAGCAATAACCCAGGAAAAAAAACAAATAACCCAGGGATACAAAGAAATCCCAAACAGCCCAAAGGACCAAAACCAGGGACCGCCGCACTAAGAACCTTGCGGCCAAAGGAAGCATCTGCCGATGCTTGAACATCCACTCTGTGGAACAGAGTGAAGGTGTGCACGGTCGACCAAGTCGCCGCCCTACACACCTGGGCCACAGAAGCCCCATGACGACAGGCCCAAGACGCACTCAGAGATCTGGTAGAGTGCACCCTCACAGGCATAAGGGAAACTTTTCACCGCAAAGCATAGGCCTGTTCAACGGCCTGTCTGAACCAATTGGCGACGGCAGAAGCCGACGCCGCCACGCCCTTCCGAGGACCCCCGGAAGGACAAACAAAGAATCCGACTTGTGAAAAGATTGACGATTTTAGGTAAACCCTAATCGCCATGAACAGCATCCAAGGAGTGCAACACCACCTCCTCCGAATGTTTAGACTTCGCGCAAGGCGAAGGCAAGACAATGTCCTCATTGAGGTGAAATTCCGAAACCCTCTTCGGAAAAAAAGAAGGGTTAGGTCGCAAGACCACCTTAACCAAGTGATTGACCAGATACGGACAATGGCAGGACAGGCTGCCAGCTCCGACACTCTGCGAGCCGAATTGATCGCCACCAAAAAATGTGACCTTCTAGGACAACATAGACAACGAGAGCTACCCGATCCGTTCAAAAAAGAACCATGTTGTAACACGGACAGAACAAGATTCCAGTCCCAAGGAGGCAGAGGCACCCTCCTAGGAGGGACCAGATGCCCCCGAACAAAAGTGCCAATCAAGGAGATAGATGCCATAGGACGTTGAAAAAAGAACGGCCATCGCAGACACCTGACCCTTGATCATAGCCAGCACCAAACGCTGTCAACACCCTTTCGAAGGAAGGACAACACCCCAGACACCGACCACGGGCGAGGTGAAGACCCCCTGAACTCACACCAGGCAAAATAGGCCTCCGAAATACGGTAAAAGACCTACCCCGAGGAAAAAATTCCTTGCGTCGATCAAAGTGTGAATGACCTCAGGGGAGAGACCCCTATCCCTCAGGGCCTCGGTTTCAACAGCCAGGCCGGCAAAGCCAGTGACTGCAAGGCAGGATGAAATATCAGCCCTTGAGACCGGAGATCTTCCCGAAGAGGCAGACGCCACGGGGGGGCCGACCGCCAAATGCACGAGGTCTGCGTACCAGGATCGGCGAGGCCAGTCCGGTGTCACAAGAATCACCGTGTTTTGGTTCCGAGACCAACCTGCGAAGGAACCTGGGCAGCAATTGAAACGGTGAAAACGCATACATCAGTCGGTACTGATGCCACGGAGCTACCAACGCGTCTGACGCGTCTGCCCGAGGATCGCGTGGCCTTGCCACGAACCTGTACACCTTGCTGTACAGACGAGACGCGAACAGGTCCACCTCCGGAAGACCCCATGTCGCGCACAACATCTGGAGAACACCCGGACGGAGGGGCCATTCCCCCTGGTCCAGGGACTGGCGGCATCAGATAATCCGCCCGCCAGTTCTCCAACCCCTGGAATGTGAACCGCCGATATCGCCGGGACATGCGTCTCGGCCCAAGACAAAGTCGGCCACTTCCCGAGCCACCCAGGCCCTCTTGGTGTCCCCTTGGCGAATGACGTAAGCCACTGCCGTGGCAATGTCCGTCTGCACCCGAACCGGACAGCCCTGCAGCCTGTCCGGCCAACGTTGAAGGCAGAGAATCATCGCACGCAATTCCAGAATGCTGACCGGAAGGGAGGATTCCCCCTCCGACCAAGTTCCCTGGGCGGACAGAACGCCCAGAACACCACCCCAGCCCGACAGGCTGGCATCCGTGGTGACCACCGTCCACGAGCGAGGACGAAAAGACTTGCCCCCTGACACCGGCGGGGACAGGAGCCACCACAGAAGAACCCTTCTGGTGCGATGGCCCAACGAAATCCGGATCCAGAGATCGCGGTCGCCCATCCCACCTGGACAGGATCTCCGCTTGGAGACCCCGCGTGTGAAACTGGGCGAAGGGAATCGCCTCGAAAGCCGAGACCATCAATCCCAGACATCTCATGCACGTCCGAGTGGACGAGGACGGAACGTCCCTGAGGGACCTGACTTCCTTCCTGAAGAGTCCTGAGTTTGTCGTCCGGTAGGAAGACCTTCGCCTGGACAGAGTCCAGAACCATTCCCAGGTAAGGGAGACGAACCGATGGGCACAGTGCTGACTTTGGAAAAGTTATCGTCCAACCAAACTCCTGCAGAGACTGCATCGTAACGGACAGAGCCTTCTCCAGACCCTGGCTGGTCGCAGACCGAACCAGAATATCGTCCAGATACCCTAGGACAGAGACGCCCTGGGCTCTCAACAAAGTCAAAACCGGTGCCCGCACCTTGGTGAACACCCGTGGAGCCGAGGCGAGACCAAAGGGCAACGCCACAAATTGGTAGTGATCCTCCGCTATGGCGAATCGAAGGTACCTCTGGTGACCCTCGAAATTCGGGATGTGAAGATACGCATCCTTCAAGTCGATGGAAGCCATGAACTCCCCCGGAACCAGGGCAGCCTCCACCGACCGCAGAGATTCCATGCGGAACTTGCGCACCCGCACAAAGCGGTTCAGCGCCTTTAAGTCCAGAATCGGACGTACCTTGCCCTCCTTCCCGGGCACGGTGAACAGATTGGAATAGAACCCCCGAAACCTGTCCCGATGAGGCACCAGGACCACCACTCCCTGAGCCCTCAGGTCCTGCACCGCTAGATGCAGATCCCGCAAACGCTCCGGGGACAGTAGAAGATTTGAGGGAAAAAATCTGCGCTCCGGCCTATAGAGAAACTCGATCTCGTAGCCAGATCGAACGATTTCCTGAACCCACCTGTCCCGAACCCGGGACAGCCATGGCTGAAGGAAACCGAGCAAGCGTCCCCCCACCCCAGAGTCGGGTGAGGGCGCCCCTTCAGGCCGCACTGTTGTGGGCCGCTGAACCGGACAGGCCGGACTTTTGCTTACCAGTCCACGGCTTCTTACCAGGAGCCGTCTTAGCCTTGTGGGATTAGGGTAAGAGCGTGCTCTTACCACCCATGATCCCCCTAATTAACATATCTAGGGACTCACCAAAAAAGGCGAGAACCATCATAGGGCAGATTAGCCAAGGTCTCACGCGAAGATTGGTCCACCGACCAACACTTCAACCAAACCAAAACGGCGAGACAATACCGCCACACCATGTACACATGCAGCCAACGGAACCATATCCAGGTCCGCATCACACAAATACATGACACCCTGGTGGATTTGATCCACCATATCCAAAGTCGCCTGGAGGGCAGAATCAGCCACCAGGACGCGATTAAGCACCTGCGTCCAGCTCGCGACAGCCTGGGCCGCAATAAGTGAAGCAAATAAAGCTTTCAGCATAGAACCCATAATAGAATAGGCATGACGGGCAAGGGACTCCGTCCGTTTGTCCGTGGCATCCCGGAACACCGGGATATCCTCAGCAGGAATCGCAGTGGGCTTATTCAGAACTGCTATCGCGTGATCCACCGGAGGTGGGACACACCAACGCCCATCAGTAGCGGGCGTAAAAGGATAGCGCAGCTTAAACCTACTTGGTATAGCAAAAGCTTGCGTATATTACGCCAATGTTCCTTTACAGCGCATTGAAAATCATCAGTGCAGGGAAATACCTGCGATGTTTTGCGTCTTTTCTGCGTCCCATAAGTCGCCAAGGCAGCAGGAAGACAATGGGTCATCCTGTAAACGCAGTGTTTGCTTGATAGAAGCAACCAATTCATCCATGAGTGCAAGCTCTTCAGACGAGCCAGGGGGAGAAATATCAACCCCCTCAACCTCAGCCTCCATTTCTGACCCTACAAGGTCCAGGGAGGAACGGGACCCCGACAAGGAGACCCCAGCAACAGCAGCCCCATCACCAACACCCTCTGAATCAGAGGAAATTGAAAACTCGGGGCCTTTTTGAGGATTGAGCAGCCATCAGCAATAGCACCTGAGTCGCAAGGCTAGTCACAATCGCAACCAAATCCCCCCCCAAGGGGGAAAACCGCAGTCCCCTGGCTTCCCACCAATGTGACAGGAAATTTGCTTTCCTGAGAATCCATGCCCCAAAATGAGTAAAATAAAATGGGTGACCGCCCCTTTAAACAAGGCGCTGCGAATGTAGCCCACCGCCACACAAGCACACCCACACCAGGGACCCCCACAGGGAGAAGTTATACTCAGGCAAGGATACAGAGAATAGAGGGAAAAAACCTGGAGAGACCGCTGCTGCTGCTGGCCAGATCGGTGCTCCTGTAGAAAAGGAATTGCTGATATTCAGGGCGCTCCATTAAAGCCTATGGGAGGCTACAAGAAAATGGCCGCCATGCATGTGTACCATGCGGCCGGAGCGAGTACAGCCAAAATGGCGCCGTTTGGCGCCGAAACCGCCGCTCCCCCACCTCATGAAGGTGGAATAAAAATACACCACATAGTTATAAAGAACATGGTGGACCGCCGCAGCGGCGCTGTAATGTGCCCCAAACATGATAGCATCAAGTTCCACAGCACACAGCCGTTCACACACTCAGACTGACACAGAAGTGCAGCACAGCCCCCCCTCCTTGCAGCCCACAGCATGCAGTGTGAGAGATAGGGAAACATCAATAGTGTGAACACAGGGCAAGGTAACACAGTCCCAGACTGACACCCCCCAGACAGACAGGTCCCCACATGAATACACTTACCTCTTACATGGCGTGGGGGACCCGCACAGGCGAACAAGCCGCTGTACATGAGACAGGGAGAGTCGCATCCAGGACGCAGCAGAAGGTGGGTTGAGAAACCGCACAGCGTCCAGTGAGGTAGCCACCTCACCCTAGCATCCCTGCACGGAACAGGGATGGGTCGTTCAGAAAACTCAGGAGCGGTACCTGACTGAACGCTCGATAATACTTTTTCCCCTCACTGTATAGAGATAATTGCGTGTTTATTTGTGGCCGCTGTAAATTTGGCGCCGTTTCCTCAGATTTTGCAGGTAATGAAAGGTCCCTTTGCTTTAAGGAAATGCCTCAACGAGAGAAGTATGTGAAGCCCTCTCATATAAGGGTCGGGCTTCCTAACACATTCCAGGAGCCAAGACAATATGACTGAGTCCTCATTCCATGGCTGTGAGGCCGTCCTCATGGTATGGTGCACCCTGCCTTTCGCGGAGACATGGAGCATCATGACCGATATGGGCGGATCTCAAGAGGATAACAAATGCATGGCGTAGATAGGAAGTAAAGCCAGGTCATCCACAAGGAAGATGAGGAAATGACAGCCGGCAGCTGCTGATAGGAGGAGAAGCTTTTCAAAGAGATGGAAAGTTTGGTTTGAAAATTGTTTTATAAACACCGCTTGATTGCTTCACGTCAAAGGCCTTTCTTTCAAGCCTTGTTCACATTCTGGTATCCCGGACAGACTTGGCGCGATTCTGCCCGCGATCCCAAGTCTTTGCAAATCGTGGGACGCCCGTTCGATTCCGGTGACTTGCAATGGCACCCCACACACGGCGATTGTCACCCGACAAATTGTGGTAAAATTGCCCAAACAGAATCGCGGGACACCTGTCCCCCCCCTCAAACATCTTTCGGGCAACAGGCATCTTGCGATTCTGTTTGCATGATTCGTTGGGGGGACGATCGCGGCAAAATCGCACCGCGTTTGGGGTGCCATTGCAAGTCACGGGAATTGCACGAGAGTCCTGCGACTTGCAATGATTTGGGATCGCGGGCAGAATCGCAGCAATACTGCCCGCGATATGAGATGCCAATACGTAAAGGGAGCCTGACCGTTTGACCTCTGGAAGGTTTACCCCCCCATGACCAGGTCATTTATTGCAATACGGCACTTTACCTGACAATTACGCGGCTGTGCGACACTGTACCCAAATAATATTGACGTCCCCCCCCCCCCCCCCCACAAAGCTTTCATTTGATGGTATTTGATCACCTCTGCGTTTTTATTTTTTTACGCTATAAACAAAGACTGACAATTTAAAAAAAAAAAAATGCATAACATTTTTACATTCTGCTATAAAACATCCAATAAAAAATGTATTAAATCCAATTTCTTCATCAATTTAGGCCACATCCGGCCCTCCAGTCCATTTCATGTGGCCCTTGCACTTCTACAGCGGCAGCAACACCCTCCTTATTGCCCCCACCTTGTCTCAGCAGTCAGCAGCAGAGAGGAGGACAGAACTCCTCCATATCCTGTGCTTCTTCATGCAGCCACAGCGAGGCTCCAGGCCCAGACAGGCCATAGGGCACACCAGGCACTTGCCTGGTGGGCTGGGGCCCTAGGACTTCTGGGCTGCATGTGGGGCCCAAAACAGCTGCGGCAGGCAGCTGGGCTCAGTGGACTGTGTGGAGCAGACTCTGTTCTCCCAACATCTTTGCGGTCGAGGGGGGGGGGGCGGTGACTAGGGGTCAGCTGACCCATGAGCACTGTCACTGATTCTATCCCACCCCCCCCCCCAGCACTGTCACTGATTCTATCCCACCCCCCCCCAGCACTGTCACTGATTCTATCCCATCCCCCCCAGCACTGTCATTAATTCTATCCCATCCCCCCCAGCACTGTCACTGATTCTATCCCATCCCCCCCGAACTGTCAATGATTCTATCCCATCCCATCCCCCCCAGCACTGTCACTGATACTATCCCACCCCCCCCCCCCAGCACTGTCACCGACTCCCCCCCAACACCGTCACTGATTCCATCACCCCCAACACTGTCACCAATCCCATCGCCCCCCCCAGCATTGCCACGGACTACATTCCCCCAGCATTGCCACAGCCACCCCCCATTCCCCCGTTAGCAATCAGTGGAAATGAAAAAAATGGCATAGGGTCCCCCCAAAATCAATACTAGACCCTTATCCAATCATGCAGCCTGGCAGGCCAGGATAAGGGAGGGCGACGAGCGAGGTTCCCCCCCCCCCCCCGAACCATTGTCCCCCATGTTGAGGACAAGAGCCTCTTCCCGCCAACCCTGGGCTCTGAGGGTTTGCAGGTGGAGGGCTTAACTAAATCTGGAATCTTAACAAGGGGGCCCCCAGATCTAACCCCTTCCCTATGTGGATGCGTATGAGGTACATCATATTTATTCAAAAATAAAAAGTGTCCCTCGATGTAAATCCATCGTCAATCACGACACCCGCCGGACCTGGAAAAAATAAATAAATTGAAAGACGCTTTGCCTCTTCAGAGGCTACCCGCTGAATGACGCTCTTGAGTTTTGACAGCTCTTTTATAGTCAAGGGGCGGGGCCACCCAGTTATGCCACCGCCCCCATCTGGCGTAACGTCATGTGGCCCCCTTGCCTATAAAACAGCTGTCAAAGCTCAAGTGCGTCATTCGGCGGGACGCCTCAGAAGAGGCGGAAACTTCTTTGAATTTTTTTCTGATTTTCGGGTGCAGCGAGTGTTGTGATTGACGATTGATTTACATCAAGGGACCCTTTTTATTTTTAATAAAGAACTTGTCAAAAACTGCCTTGTGGCTATATTTTCATACACTTTTTTTGTGAATGGGTAGGGGTTCCCATTCACATGGGGGGTGGCATCTGGGGGCACCCCTTTTTAAAAGGGGCTTCCAGATTCCCAAAAAAGCCCCCCACCCACAGACCCCCACAACCACAGCCCAGGGTTGTAGAGAAGAGTCCCTTTTCCCCCCATCAACATGGGGACAGGGTGCTTTGGGGGATACCCCCAAAGCACCCTCCCCATGTTGACGGCAAGTGGCCTGGTACGGATCGGGGGGGGTTGATCGTTCATCCCCCCTTATCTTGCCCTGCTGAGGGCAGGCGGCCTGGTATGGTTCAGGAGGGAGAGGGCACCCGCTCGTCCCCCACCTAGCCTGGCCTGCAAGGCTGCATGCTCTTTAAATTTTGGCGTGAAGTTCCCTTTAAACTCTGTACCTGACCCGAAAGGGCCTGCTATAGATTTTGAGAGGGACCCCATGGCTTTTTTGTAATCCTGTCATAGGGTTCCCCTTAACCACTTAATTACAGGGCACTTTCACTTCCAGCCCAGACCAATTTTCAGCTTTCAGTGCCCGTTGGAGTCTATGGGAAATATTGGTCAGCTTGACATGGTACGGCTCCCTGTCTAACATTGGTGTCTAAGGGAAATATTGGTCAGCTTGGCACCGCTCATTGACTGACAAAACTTGGGAAGCACTGAGAGGGGACCCAGGACTACAACACATCCATACATTATAAAAGTGGTGTATGCCTGTACACTACACTAACTGCAGTAAACTCACTCAACTCACTATCCACTACCTACCTGCCTAACCTAATATCATACACTATACACGGCTGCCGTGTAAGCAACAGTCTAATATAGGGGGGCGTGAACTTAGCCCCTGAGCCACGATTGGCTAAAGGCACCCTGCCTTTGGCCAATCATGGCTCTGACAGGACATTGTGCTGTGATTGGCCAAAGCATACAGATCAGGTGCATGCTTTGGCCAATCACAAGCATTAAATGTACTGCAAATGCGCAGTGCATTATGGGGCACTCATCGGCGGGCCAACTTGCCACCGAGTGCCCCGGGTGTTCGGCGAACACACGAACACCCGATATTCCAGCCCATCTCTACTCCTTAGAAAGAAATGTAGAAAAAGGTAGAGAGCAGTACAGAAAAATTCTTTACACTGGAACCAGCAATCTGTACTTTGTAGAATAAGCGGTTCCTATAGCAACAATATTCAACTTACAGCATCGTACATAATTCTCTTGGATGAGTTCTCTTGAAGTTTTCCCAGCCACTTCGTAGTCCCCAGCTCAAGAAGAGTCACCTCTGGTACTTGAACTCCATACTTCTCAGTATTGCCCCCAGATAGGGAGCAGGCTCTCCCTTAAAGAGCCTTGAGCACATGGCTAGGCCTCAGGCTTACCCAGCAGCAGCTGTTCTTCACACCCCCACTCAGAAAGGACCAAGATCACCTGACTTCCACCAAATAAATACCTTCCCCCAGCATGCTGAGCAATCAGTATGATTGGCTAAGTATACAAAGTCATAACCTAGACTCACTAATTCACCACACTAATGCCAAAAGTTAATAGTGCCACCTATTGACAAAAAAGGAGAAACCACAGCTAAACCAGGCTTAGGAGGAAAACCAAAATGATCACAAAGACTACAAATTAGCCAGGCTAGCTACCACCTAGCACAGCTAAATTTATTAGCAACCTGATGCATTAAAAACTACAGCAGTAGAAGCCAACCCTGCTGCCATTAAACTTGAGAAAAGATGGCCAGCGGTGACCAGAGCTGCTAAAGCGCAAGCAGTGAGGAAGAAGCCGGGGTCATTGATGTGGGTTCTAATTTCCAGAATCAGTTTGGGTCCTTAGAAGAAGGAATTGATGTCTGGAAAACCGAAGATGAAGCTGAGTGGGACTAGGGATCCGAGGAGCAGAGCAGTCCACCTTGTCCTGATGTGCTAGAAATGCCAGATGAAGAGACTAGGGAGTATGGGGTTCTGTGAGGCCTATGCCAGTCGAGTCCCAGATCTAACCCCACCTAAGAACTATGCCCAGGCTCAAGACCAAAATGAGGCCTATGACACTTTAATCGGGCAGGAAGAGACCCAATTTTCTCCAGCTGGTAGAGGGAACCAGAAAACCCTTCCCAGATTTTCAAGAATGCAGCAGTGGCTGCAGAAGAAAGTAGCCATGGAATACGGGTATGATTACCCTTATATGCTCCACGGGAGGTCATGCTAGAGAGCGAGGCAAAAAGAGAATCCTGGTGTGATGAAGCCATATGAGACTTCTGGATTGTCCCCAAGCCTTATATAAACTCCAGGATGGATCTCTGGAAGAACTTGTCGGTCAAGACCCAGTGGAACCATGGGCGGTCTATCTACCTGGACCGAGTGGCGGTACGCCACCCAGAGGGATCGGGCCAGGCCTGGTCAATCCTCAAAGATGAAAATGTAAAGTTAGTGAGAATTCCCCATCCTGACTACTATATCAGAGGAGAACCTTCAAGAAAAGAAATAAAAAAAATGACTGGCTAGTCTATGTTAGAACTGAACAAAGTGAGTTCTTCAAGTTTGATACTGTTGGGGCGTATGTCCCCTTTCCACTACCCCTTCCATCCTTGGAGAAGGGGTTGGGAAACAAAGACACCATCTAATGGACTCAAATCAGAGGGCCATCCCTCTTCAGAGAACTTTTTGAAACAAATCCATGTTGTTGCTCTGGGGACCCTTTTGGGCTATCGGGCCGGGGTCGTGGATTACAAACAAAAAAGTTAAGATTCTACCTCAAGTTCCAGATGTACTACTAAAGCCATTGAGCCAGGACTGGGACTTTGGAAGCAGCTGCTCAGGAAGAAGTGGGCAGTGTGCCAAGAGTTCGGTGGGGGGTGCCCTGGTGTCGCCAGGGACCCCAAAGAGACTCCTTCATGGGATTGTTGGGTTGCTCATGCTCCAACAACCAACCTCCTGTGGAGAGAACAGCAATGGACTATTGTAGTTAGTGACAGGGCTCAGGACCACCTTGGAGGAGTGGAATGACCGGAGTCCAGGGCCGGCCTTAGGTGTTCAGGCGCCCTGTGCAAGGTAATCCAGTGATGGTAACTGTACTCAAGTGCCTAACCCTTTTCTTTCTATTACAGGTGGCACATAACTTAGTGGTAGTCAGATTGTTACGTTCACTCACCAGAGCAGGCTTTGCTTGCTGGTGGGTGCATTGCTACAAATGCACCTGTCATGTATTATATTGTATAGAGAGATACCTATATTTTTTAATTTAATTTATTGACTATACATTCGTTTATTTCCCTTTTTCCCCCTTTCCAGGTTTGTGGGATACTCCTAAAGTTTTTGTAGGATTTTTGTAGGGGAGGCTGCCCCAGAGTGAATGGGACGTGGCTCATTTTGGTGGGGGGTGGATGTAGCACCCTCTTGGTAGGTAGGTGCTAGGCAAAAGCATTGATTGCTCCTTCTGCTCATCAGGGGAGCCTGATCTATTAGGTTGCCTGTTACATGTTTCCAGGTGTTATTCACTGGGTCTGTGGGAGTGTCCCCACTGTATCCAATGAGGGAGCTTGTTGGACAGTGGAGGAAACCCAGCCAGTGACACGTTGGCTTTTGTGGGAGTGCCAGTGGGAGGGCATTCTTGCAATGCATCCTGGGATTGTCCATAGAAGCTGGGGAGACATGTGATAAGGCATCTTTGTCCCAGGAGGAGGCAGATGGCTGTCTCTCCTCCTGCTGTGTATGAGGAAGGTGGTCTTGGGCAGTGGGCCTAGTGAACCAGGTGTGGAGCTGAGCTGCAGAGGATCCAGTGGAGCTGCTGGCAGAGTCTCTAGGGAAAAACAGTGTCCGTGAGTATCAGGAGATTTGCCGAAGGGGGACCACTCCAATGACGTTAGGGGATCAGGGAGCCAGCTCAGAGTTACAGTAAAGGGGGTGCCGTGTAGAGAACCCTGAAAAATAGGGACAAAGGGGGTACCAAGTAGGGCCATGAAGATTGTTCTACAGTACAGTACAGCTCATCTAATACATCTTCACTGCATTGTCAAGGTGAAGTAGCGGCCTTGCTGCATTCAGTTATTCAGCAGTCCCAGCAATTGTGCATAGTTCAAGTTGGAGTATCCCACTATCCCTTCTCCTATCCAAGTTCTCAAATAAAATAAAAAGCAAAACCCCTAGACCAGTGGTTCTTAACCTTGTTGGAGGTACTGAACCCCACCAGTTTCATATGCGCATTCACCAAACCCTTCTTAATTGAAAAAATAAAATATGATCTTTTCAAATTCAAAACATAGGTATATATTTAGGTATATATTTATACATAGGTGCACAAAATGAACAAAACCATTAAAAAACAAAACCATAAAAAAAAAAAAAAAAAAAAAAAGAAGGCTCCATAGCTCAGGGGTTAGAGCACTGGTCTTGTAAACCAGGGGTCGCGAGTTCAAATCTTGCTGGGGCCTCCCTGCAAGTGTTGGCAACTGTATCTCAAAAAACAAAACCATTAAGAACAAAACCATTAAAACATGGGGTGTCAGGAGGGCACACACTGGGGTGGTGGGGGGGGGGTTGGGAGGGCATACCATGGGGTGTCAGGAGGGAACACACTGGGGGGGGGGGTTTGGGAGGGCATACCATGGGGTGTCAGGAGGGAACACACTGGGGGGGGGTTTGGGAGGGCATACCATGGGGTATCAGGAGGGCACACATTGGGGGGGTTGGGAGGACATAGCATGGGGTGTCAAGAGGGAACACACTTTGGGGAGGTGTTTGGAGGGCATACCTTGGGGTGTTAGGAGGGCACACATTGGGGGGAGGTGTTGGGAGAGCATTCCATGGGGTATCAGGAGGGCACACACCAGGGGGTATTCACAATGCTTTATTGAGCTAAATGAAAAGGACATGCATTTCCATCTGTCAGCTAACAGCACCTCTATGCTAAGCTGCAGTAACTCAGCAGACGTAGCATAGAGGTCCTTGTAAACGAATCCACCATGTACAGCTAGCTGAGCCTACCTCCAGGAACATTCACTCGGCTCCCTCTGCTCAGCTGCTCACACTTCCCTCTTCCAGGCGGGCGCGATCTCCGTGGTCAGGTACATCCCCATCCCGCCCACTCACACAGCAAGCACCTGCAGGAGATAGGCTGGAAACCTGCTGGGGGAGGTACAGGGGGCGGAGTGTCAAGTGTATGTGTAATGGCTGTGAGTCGTCCCGACCGCAGCTCTGATTTCCCGGGGTACGCTCGGCCTCACAATCAGTAATATTTTCTCGGGGGGAGCAATTGCCCCTTTGTCCCCCCCACCGAACCCCGGAGACTGACCACCGAACCCCTGGGGTTCGATCGAACCCAGGTTAAGAACCACTGCCCTAGACTGTTTTCTGACTGAGCCAAGCACTTTGAACATGCTTTAGTATCAAGTTGTTGTTACGGGCAACCCAGGGGAATCCGTAACCAGCAGCTGCCAAGGGAATTCAAGCCTAAATTCAGCTTTGACATAAAAATAGATCTTATTTTTGCAGGAAAAAGTGCATACCCTTCACTCCTATTCCACGATCCTCCTAGATTTCCTGGAAATGTTACATGTTCTAGCATTTAAATAGGATGCTTACCAATTTACTGAACTTTTAACTCGAACAGCAATGTCCAGCCAGAGACCAACCGTGTTGCTCATTCTGATGATCTGCAATGATATACAGGTAACATTAGAAAAACACGAGGGTGGCAACTTTTAAAACTAATCAACTAATCAAGCATTGTAAACAGTTCAAAGCTTTCATGGCTTATGGAAATTTTACTTAACCACTTCTGGACCAGAAGGATTTGCCCCCTTAATGACCAAGCCCCATTTTGCGATTCGGCACTGCGTTACTTTATTGCACAACTGTGCGGTCTTGCGACGCTGTACCCAAAGTTTACGTCCTTTTTCCCCACAAATAGAGCTTTCCTTTGGTGGTATTTGATCACCTGTGCGATTTTTATTTTTTGTGCTATAAACAAAAAAAAAAAAGCGACAATTTTGAAAAAAAAATACATATATATTTTTCACATTCTGCTATAACATTCCCCCCAAAAAAAGGTAAAAATCACAATTTAACATTTTAGGCCAATTTGTTTTCTGCTACATATTTTTGGTAAAAAAAGAAACCACAATAAGCTTATTTTGATTGGTTTGCGCAAAAGTTATCGCGTCTACTAACTACGGGAAATATTTGTCTTTTTTTTACCCCTCAAAACTGAGTGGCTAAACCCAAGCAATGAGTTATGATGAAAGATCAAAACTCAGATTATTTCTCTCCTTCCTAACTCAGCATATGTACATTGATTTTTGGGTCCACAAAATTGAGTGGCTAAACCCAAGCAATTAGTTCTGATGAAAGCTCAGACGGTTGACTGGGCTATAGACTCACTCCCTCCTTCCTAACGCGGCATAACAAAAAAATAAGTACATTCATTTTTGAGTCCACAAAATTCTTTGGCTAACCCAAGCCATGGTACCCACCATCTGCTAATGCTGCAGGAGCAGAAAAGGGATTCCACCTTGCTTGGAGTGTTCATGGCTCCCCCACCTTGCTTGGAGTGTTCATGGCTCCCCCACCTTGCTTGGAGTGTTCATGGCTCCCCCACCTTGCTTGGAGTGTTCATGGCTCCCCCACCTTGCTTGGAGTGTTCATGGCTTCCCCCACCTTGCTTGGAGTGTTCTTGGCTTCCCCCACCTTGCTTGGAGTGTTCTTGGCTTCCCCCACCTTGCTTGAAGTGTTCAGGGCTTCCACCACCTTGCTTGGAGTGTTCATGGCTTCCACCACCTTGCTTGGAGTGTTCCTGGCTTCCCCCACCTTGCTTGGAGTGTTCTTGGCTTCCCCCACCTTGCTTGGAGTGTTCCTGGCTTCCTCACCTTGCTTGGAGTGTTCCTGGCTTCCCCACCTTGCTTGGAGTGTTCCTGGCTTCCCCACCTTGCTTGGAGTGTTCCTGGCTTCCCCACCTTGCTTGGAGTGTTCCTGGCTTCCTCACCTTGCTTGGAGTGTTCCTGGCTTCCCCACCTTGCTTGGAGTGTTCCTGGCTTCCCCACCTTGCTTGGAGTGTTCCTAGCTTCCCCACCTTGCTTGGAGTGTTCTTGGCTTCCCCACCTTGCTTGGAGTGTTCTTGGCTTCCAACCAGTCATGGAAGAGTTAAAATTGTAGTTATATCTGGAAGAGATAAAATTATGTTATATCTGCTACAACACCTTCATCTGATTAACTCCTCTCGAACCAGCTTGTTGGAGAATGTTCCTGTCAATAAGCATTGATCAGTGTATTCAGACAGCGGAGGGTGTAACATGTTATGACTGCACCGACACCTGCAACTCCGCTGAAACCGCTAGTGGGAGGAACTTCTCCACATGCCAAGTGCCATATTTGAAAAAAAAAAAAAAAAAAAACGTGGCTGTACGGCCGCATCGCTCATTTACTGCACTCTGGGAATGGAATACTACAAGGTCTGGCAGCCTTTGCGGCTGTCGGATTGTAGTTTTCAATTAACTACAACGGCGCTGGCAGCGCTGTGGTAGTTCATTCTTCCTGTCCGCATGTATTGGCTTCCTTGAACGAGCAAGCCCATTATCCACTTAAGGACCGGAAAGTTTAAACCCCTTAATAACCAGGCCATTGTTTGCGATTTGTTACTGCGTTAGTCTTTAACCGACAATTGCGCGGTCATGCAACACTGTATTTAAATAAAATTTATGTCTTTTTTCCACAAATAAGAGCTTTTTGGTAGTATTTGATTGTGACGAGACCCTTGCTCGCTCGCTTCCGCTCTCCCGACACTCCTCTGTTTCTAGTGAGTCAGCTTGCAGATCGCAACGTCTGATGGTTCGGTCAACCAAGGATCCGGGATCCGAACTACAGCTATGTGCCGTCCGGAATCCATTGAACAAACACCAAGCAAGCTGTAAGTTCAAACAGGAAGACCATTTATTGGAAGAACACAGCACACTTATACAGAATTTGGAACATCCTGCCCCCAACAACCGCCCTCCCATTGGTCAATTGCAAAGTACCTGCAGTTCCCATTCAGGTCCTCTTTAGCCATGCAAATGAGGAATTGAAAATGAGTCAACAGGGATTGGTCAGATAGCTTGACCAGAAGGACTGCCATGTGCAAGGAGACAGAAGCCCCAGGGGGCAATCAATGTACACAATAGTCAGGCACAGAACAATGGTTCCCTAACGAGCCCTCAATACACATTACTCTGAGTGTCAATACATCCCTTAGCAGACAACAGTTGAGGTCATTAGCACACCTGACAATAGGTGAATGGAAAGCCACCTCAGACAAAAAGCAACATTGTTAGCCAGCCCGTCTCCCCATTGAACTTCCTGGAATGACCATATTAGGAGTTGGACTTCCTGCTCAGAGACCTCATGGCAAAAGGGAACAAATGACCTTGCTGACAAATATGAAGCAATTCAACCCATCACCCATCTGTCCTTAAATTCCAGTGATGGTGAACACCATCACATTTATCACCTCTGCAATTTTTATTTTTCAGCACTATCAGAAAAAGGGCGACCATTCTTGAAAAAAAATACACCATTTACTTAAATATACATACATTTGCTATAAAACAGACCCCAAAAAAAAATAATTTTTAATTTTATCAATCTAGGCCAATATTCTGCCACATTTTTGATAAAAAAAATCCCAATAAGTGTATATTGATTGGTTTGCGCGAACGTTATCGCATCTACAAACTAGGGAAACTGGGGAATTTGTCAGTTTTATTTTTTATTGTCAGTTTTATTTTTTATTTTTTTTAACTAGTAATGGCGGCGATCAGCAACTTTTTAGCGGGACTGCGACATTGCGGCAGGCAGATCAGACACATGACACTTGATGAGACCAGTGACATTACAGTAATACAGTAATTAGTGCTAAAATGATGCACTGTTACTGCACTGACACTGGCAGGGAAGGTGTTAACACCAGGGGCATTCAAATGGTTAAGTGTGCTCCTAGGGAGTGCTTTCTAACTGTATGGGGGATGGACACAGACCTGTGTTCCTCAATAGGTGGAACACAGGATCCCTGTGTTCATCTCTGAGAACTGCGGTCTACCTTGTTTACATAGGCAGGACGCCGTTCTGTCTCGATGTGGAGCGATCACGGGTGGCCGCATGACATCACGTCCACTGGACCTGCTGATTGGCTCCCCCTCTGGCCAATCGGAGCATGTGCGCGCCTCCAGAGGCGCTGATTGGCTCCCCCTCTAGCCAATCAGCGCATGTGTGCGCCTCCAGAGGCGCGCACGCGCCCCCACTATCTATTACACAAAGCGACATACAAAAAATAGATGGGGTCAATTCCACTATTTAATACACCAAAAGAGATACTATAACCCTACAAATATGGAATCCAATATGGACAACCTACTAAAAGTGCTTGCTTCCTGGATCACCCGAAAAGTGTGCACATCATGAAATGCCTATATCTGCATACTTGTCTGGGGTTAAAGAGCAACAGCATGACCGCAGACTTGTCATGCGCGTGGCGGTACCCCTGCAGGAGTCGCTGGATATTGGTTTGTCTGGGCCTCCCACTAATTACTCCACAGCCAGATACAGGGTATTTTCACACAGCCACGTACACACTCTTACGTTCGTTCTCTTCAATGACCAGTCTAGAGGATTTTTTTTTTAAGGTTTTATTTGGTGAACTTGGATGAAGGAATTCAGTAGGATACTACAAATTAACTTATTTACAGGCGAGGACAAGGCTCTCAATAGTACTGTATAGTAGATCTGCAGGACAATACAGCGCCTGTATGGGATGAACAAGTCCCTTTGTAGCTGAAGGAATTAAGTGAACTTTGCCTCTTCAAGACACCAGTCAGTGTCTCCTTTAGCTTGCACCCAGTTGACTTCTAGCACAGTCAGGGGGCTCTAACAGCACAAGTCCCAGGGATCCCCTGTGGGGGGGGGGGGGGTCTGTACTCAGAAGGCACCTTTAGAACACAGCAACACAGCAGCCATCTTCAGTGGTACCAGACAGGATCCGTGGCCATCTTCAGTGGTACCAGACAGGATCCGTGGCCATCTTCAGTGGTACCAGACAGGATCCGTGGCCATCTTCAGTGGTACCAGACAGGATCCGTGGCCATCTTCAGTGGTACCAGACAGGATCCGTGGCCATCTTCAGTGGTACCAGACAGGATCCGTGGCCATCTTCAGTGGTACCAGACAGGATCCGTGGCCATCTTCAGTGGTACCAGACAGGATCCGTGGCCATCTTCAGTGGTACCAGACAGGATCCGTGGCCATCTTCAGTGGTACCAGACAGGATCCGTGGCCATCTTCAGTGGTACCAGACAGGATCCGTGGCCATCTTCAGTGGTACCAGACAGGATCCGTGGCCATCTTCAGTGGTACCAGACAGGATCCGTGGCCATCTTCAGTGGTACCAGACAGGATCCGTGGCCATCTTCAGTGGTACCAGACAGGATCTGTGGACAGCCTCCCTCAGCCAGCTCTCATAAGAACCATGGGTTGCAGCTTCAAAGTTTCAAGCCGACCACCTGAGGCCGCATTGCAGCCTGTGCTGGGGATAGGGAGCCAACCCCATCCCCACCTGGACCTCTCTCTGTAGAGGTAGACTGGACCACGAGCTCCTCAAATTTAAATACAGGTACCCAACATGCCTTGGGGCACCTCCCCTTTTAATTGGCCAGGGCTTTACAGACATACATCCCACTGTCCAATTTACTCCATAGCTATTGGATCAATGTTAAACATCAAGACAGCAGGAGAAGCACAAGAGCACACCGAGCAGTATTCACTAAACAATCACAGCTCTCCGTTAAGCAGACCGCCCAGAAACTTGCCTAGCTATCTCCCTGTTAAGCAGAGAAACCAAAAACAATATACACTCGCTCTAGCACCTACCTAGGAGGCTACTATATCCACCCCCCCAAAAAAAAAAAAAAAGACATGTTCTCAGTGGTTTGGGCAGCCGCCCCTACAAACATATGGTGCACAAACTTGGAAAGGGGGTGTAGCACCCTCCTACGTAGGTGCTAGGAAAAGCATATTGTGGCCCTGTCTGCTTATCAGGGGGGCCTGATCTTTTCAGCTAGGCTGTCGTGTTTCAGCTGTGTCTGTTGAGCTTGGGGATTCTGCCCACTGTATCCAATGAGGGCTCTTGTTGGACAATGGAGGAGACCTGGCCAATAGCATATCAGGGCTTATATCTCTCAGTGGGCGGGAGTCTGCCGCAATGCATCCTGGGATGGGGTATAAGCCTGAGGGGAGCACATGACAGTGTATTTAGCGGGCAGGAGTCCTGGGAGGAGGGTGACGGCTGTCTCTCCTCCTGTCAGCACTAGTGAGGGTGTCCTGGGCAGTCGGCCTAGAGGACGAAGGTTGAGCTGAGCTGCAGAGAGGGATCCAGAGTGCTGTGGACCGAGTGGAGCTGCTGGGCAGAAGTTTCCAGGAAAACCAGTATTGTGAGTACTTGACTGCCCAGGGGTCTGCCTAGGAGAGGGGACCACTCCAGAAGGTCAGAGTGATCCAGGAGCCAGCTAACCAGTAGAGAAAGACTGACTCGGGCACCCCCTTTCTAAGCCCTGAAGATAAGTGAGTAAAAGAGGGCGCTGTTGCGGGCCCTGAAGTGTTCAGCAGTTATACAAGTAGCTACCTCAGCAAGGAATGCTTAAGGGAGCTCAAGGAGGACTTCTTTATGCAAGAAAGCAGTCCAAAGTCAGTTTGGAGTTAACAGGCAGCAGGCCAGCGCAGGGGCGTACCATGGGGTTTGCGAGAACAGCGCCCACCAGGGGTGCAGACTGAGGGGTGGGGGCGCAAAAACATTGGCAGTGTAGCAGTGAATTACCGCTCGTCCGTGCGGAATACTTCAAGGTGGCTGTCACCGCCCACCTGGCTGCTCGCGAACTAATGCTGCCGTCGGCTGCTGTGCTCATCGGAGGTGAGGGGGAGCGCGCCAAGTGACAGGTTCACGGGTTGGGGGAGAGTGTGTGCGTCTGCGGGGCAAGGCCGGGATACGGTGAGGTAGGGTGGAGTGTGTTCCGCTGCGGACCGGTATGTGTCATCTCCGGGGAGAAGGTCCTCTGCCCATTGTGTGTCTGGGAGGACTCCATCCGGTGCACTGCACACAATGTCACCCTCACTCTTGCCGTCACCTGCCCTCCCTCTCTCTTCCCGTCACCTGCCCTCCCTCTCTCTTCCCGTCACCTGCCCTCCCTCTCTCTTCCCGTCACCTGCCCTCTCTCTCTTCCCGTCACCTGCCCTCTCTCTCTTCCCGTCACCTGCCCTCTCTCTCTCCCCGTCACCTGCCCTGTCTTTCTGTCACCCGTCGCCCCTCCCTCTGTCACCCGTCGCCCCTCCCTCTGTCACCCGTCGCCCCTCCCTCTGTCACCCGTCGCCCCTCCCTCTGTCACCCGTCGCCCCTCCCTCTGTCACCCGTCGCCCCTCCCTCTGTCACCCGTCGCCCCTCCCTCTGTCACCCGTCGCCCCTCCCTCTGTCACCCGTCGCCCCTCCCTCTGTCACCCGTCGCCCCTCCCTCTGTCACCCGTCGCCCCTCTCTCCATCAACTGCCCTTTGTCACCCCCCCCCCTCACTCTCACCTGCCTTTTTCTCTCCGTCACCCCCCTCTCTCTCTCCTCTCTCGCCGTCACCCCCCTCTCTTCCTGTCACCTCCCATCAAGTCCCAGACTGCTTCCTCACACCAACTCTTTCAGGATCTCCTTGGGAGCAAAGGGGTAGTCATACCACATACTGCATGGCTACCTTCCACTGCACAAGCCTTTGCCTCAAAAAAAACGCCCAACAAGACAAATCCTATTCATTTCAATGACCCCTGTTCACATCCGAGTGTTCTGACGTTTTAAGCAAAATGCCGAATGCTCAATAAAGTACATGAGCTTCTTTTTGGGCAGATTACAGGCGTTTTTAGTTTTTTCCATTGGTCACTTGTCAACCCAAAAACGCCTGCGCAAAAATGCCCGCGCAAAAACGCCCAAAAAAACTAATGTAAAACGCAACGCCAAGATGTGAACGTAGCCTAAGACTTCAGAGATGAACGTTTTATGAGCTGAAATACACAGGTGTGAACAGAGCCTTAAAAGCCAACCAGGAACTGACCCATGCTGTTTTATAGTCATGTGATTATTTGCTATAAAGGACATTACACATCGTACTGTCCATTAAATAAGCCCCATTACTGCGCTATTAATGCGACAATTCCACTGACAGAACAGCTGTCTGCAGAGTTTACATTGGCAGACGACCATTCTGTCTCCATGGGGAGCGATCGCGGGTGCACGGCGGACTCCCCACTAAAAAAAAAATTCCATCAATGACCAATGGCAAGTGGGAACAAACAGTAAAGAAGCACCGCTCAAGGTGAATACTTCACAGGTAAACCTTAACCACTTCAGCCCCAGCAGGTTTTACCCCCCTAAAAAGTAAACTCATGAAAAAGTTCACTTTTTTCCCTGCAAAGTAAATGCATAATGTGCTAGTTTGCATCGCATACTAGCACATTATGTGACACTTAACTGCCACGAAGCCCACGTTGTCGCCACTGCCGGGCGCAGTCTTCTTCCTGGTCTGGGGACTCCGGCTGTATTACTGGCCGGAGCCGCGTGACGTCACTCACATGCATGCACGCGGGAGCCGCCGTTCACGGCACAGGGCTCTGAAGAAACGGCAGCGGCGGCGAACGATAAATTGAAAGGTTAATGTTTCTCAGTCGACCTGTTTGCACTCGGCATATGTGGCAAACTTAACAAAAAACTGATTCATGTCCATTGAACGATTTATCGTTCGAAATTCGGTCATTACATAATGGCACGATCGTCTACTCACGCCCGTTTTCGTCTTTCGAAAATGAGTTTGCCTGATATTTTCGACTAGTGTATGGCCAGCATTAGGCTGGCCACACATGTTCAACTTGCTTGTACAATTTTCTGTTAGACTTCCAAACAAACCATATAATGTGAGGTCAAAACGAAACACTCAATTTGTATCCAATTAGGCCAACCTTTGTACTACATAGTTGAAGGTAAATGAACAATTTGGCTCAATTTGGGTGAACAATTTGGCTCAATTTGGGTGAACAATTTGGCTCAATTTGGGTGAACAATTTGGCTCAATTTGGGTGAACAATTTGGCTCAATTTGGGTGAACAATTTGGCTCAATTTGGGTGAACAATTTGGCTCAATTTGGGTGAACAATTTGGCTCAATTTGGGTGAACAATTTGGCTCAATTTGGGTGAACAATTTGGCTCAATTTGGGTGAACAATTTGGCTCAATTTGGGTGAACAATTTGGCTCAATTTGGGTGAACAATTTGGCTCAATTTGGGTGAACAATTTGGCTCAATTTGGGTGAACAATTTGGCTCAATTTGGGTGAACAATTTGGCTCAATTTGGGTGAACAATTTGGCTCAATTTGGGTGAACAATTTGGCTCAATTTGGGTGAACAATTTGGCTCAATTTGGGTGAACAATTTGGCTCAATTTGGGTGAACAATTTGGCTCAATTTGGGTGAACAATTTGGGTGAACAATTTTGGGTGAACAATTTTGGGTGAACAATTTTGGGTGAACAATTTTGGGTGAACAATTTTGGGTGAACAATTTTGGGTGAACAATTTACCTTCTATGTAATACAAAGGCCTGCCTAATTGGATACAAATTGAAAGTGTTTAGTTTTCACCTCATCATATCAGTAAATTGAACATGTGGCCAGACTAATGCTGACCGTACACTAGTCGAAATATCAGGCAAACTCAATTTCCAAAAATGAAAAATGGACCGTGAGAGCAGACGATCATGCTATCATGAAATGACCGAATTTCGAAACCCTAAATAGTTTTAATGGACATAAATGAATCCGTTTTTTGTTCAATTTTCCGTTAGACTTCCAAAAAACATATGAGGTCAAAATTAAACACTTTCAATTTGTATCCAATTAGGCCGGCCTTTGTACTACATAGTTGAAGGTAAATCTGAACAATTTTTCCAATTTTTTCCTGAACAATTTTTCCAATTTTTTTCCTGAACAATTTTTTTTCCTGAACAATTTTTCCAATTTTTTCCTGAACATTTTTTCCAATTTTTTCCTGAACAATTTTTTTCAATTTTTTCCTGAACAAATTTTCTTTAGATTCACCTTCAGCTATGTAGTACAAAGGTGGGCCTAATTGGATACAAATTGAAAGTGTTTAGTTTTGACCTCATATGTTTTTTTTTGGAATTTGAACAGAAGATTGTACAAGAAAGTCGAACATGTAGGGCCAGTCTAATGCTGGCCATACACTAGTCGAAATATCAGGCAAACTCAATTTTGAAAAAGGAAAAATCGGCCGTGAGAGCAGACGATCGTGCCATTATGCAATGACCGAATTTCGAACGATAAATTGTTCAATGGACATAATGAATCCGCTTTTTGTTCAATTTTCTGTTAAACTTAAAAAAAAAAAAAAAAACGTAATATGAGGTCAAAATGAAACACTTAAATTGTATCCAATTAGGCAGGCCTTTGTACTACATAGTTGAAGGTAAATCTAAACAATTTTTCTGACCAACTTTTCTGAGATTAACCTTCAACTATGAAGTAACAAAGGCCTGCCTAATTGGATGCAAATTGAAAGTGTTTAGTTTTGACCTCATTATATGGTTTGTTTGGAAGTCTAACAAAACTGTACAAGAAAGTTGAACGTGTGGCCAGCCTAATGCTGGCCATACACTAGTTAAAATATCGGGCAAACTCCTTTTCGAAAAACAAAAAATCAGCCATGAGAGCGGAAATTACCGAATTTTGAATGCTAAATCGTTCGATGGACATAAATGAATCCGGTTTTTGCTCAGTTTGCCACATATGCCAAGTGCAAACAGGTCAGCCGAGAAACACATTAACCTTTCAATGTTAATAGAAGGGGGGAGCCAGGCTTGCCAAGCATCCCCCAAAGGCAAGGGGGAGCCAGGCTTGCCAAGCATCCCCCAAAGGCAAGGGGGAGCCAGGCTTGCCAAGCATCCCCCAAAGTCAAGGGGGAGCAAGGCTTGCCAAGCATCCCCCAAAGGCAAGGGGGAGCCAGGCTTCCCATGCATCCCCCAAAGGCAAGGGGGAGTCAGGCTTGCCATGCATCCCCAAAGGCAAGGGGGAGCCAGGCTTCACATGCATCCCCCAAAGGCAAGGGGGGAGTCAGGCTTGCCATGCATCCCCCAAAGGCAAGGGGGAGCCAGGCTTGCCATGCATCCCCCAAAGGCAAGGGGGAGCCAGGCTTCACATGCATCCCCCAAAGGCAAGGGGGAGCCAGGCTTCACATGCATCCCCCAAAGGCAAGGGGGAGTCAGGCTTGTCATGCATCCCCCCAATGGCACGGGGGGAAGGCTTGCCAGGCATCCCCACACGGCAAGGGGGAGCCAGGCTTGCCAAGCATCCCCACACAGCAAGGGGGAGTCAAGCTTGTCATGCTTCCAACGGCAAGGGGGAGCCACGCTTGTCATGCTTCCAACGGCAAGGGGGAGCCACGCTTGCCATGCATCCCTCCAACGGCAAGGGGGAGCTCAGGCTTGCCATGCATCCCCCAACGGCAAGGGGGAGTCAGGCTTGCCATGCATCCCCCAAGGGCAAGGGGGAGTCAGGCTTGCCATGCATCCCCCAACGGCAAGGGGGAGTCAGGCTTGCCATGCATCCCCCAACGGCAAGGGGGAGTCAGGCTTGCCATGCATCCCCCAACGGCAAGGGGGAGTCAGGCTTGCCATGCATCCCCCAACGGCAAGGGGGAGTCAGGCTTGCCATGCATCCCCCAACGGCAAGGGGGAGTCAGGCTTGCCATGCATCCCCCAACGGCAAGGGGGAGTCAGGCTTGCCACGCATCCCCCAATGGCAAGGGGGAGTCAGGCTTGCCACGCATTCCCCAATTGGAAGGGGGAGTCAGGCTTGCCATGCATTCCCCAATTGGAAGGGGGAGTCAGGCTTGCCATGCATTCCCCAATTGGAAGGGGGAGTCAGGCTTGCCATGCATCCCCCAAAGGCAAGGGGGAGTCAGGCTTACCATTCATTACCAGTAAATTAGATTTAGCAGGGGTTCCCCCCGGAGGTAAAAGGTTGATCCATGCAGTGCAAGGTCTTGCCTGTTTGAATACAAAACATGAAAGCAAGGGCCGGCAAAACACAGTTGATAGAGAATTTTAGCAGATTATATGTTAGGAGTGTAACAGATTTCTCACATTTAAACTATAAAATCAACATTGCAAGCACAATGCAACACTTACCAAACAAAGATGGCGGCAGCAAACCATGTGCTCACCTCTGTAGGCCAAAGGGCAGACTGCTCCACCAGTGGGTGTATTTATATGTTAATCAGCCATTTTGTTTTTCACCCAACTTTATTTGTGACAGTACCAAACTGACAAAGCTCACAAACTCTCAAAAAGTTTATATATATTTTTCCTTGTAATCAGGGTTCAGATGTGTTGCTGTTCTAAAGGGAAAATAAACTAAAATAAAGTACAAATTTTAAAAAAAAAGCTGCATGGTGAATTAGGAAGTTATAGGTCAGCTGACACAGCCCGACCTCTTCAACTTTAACCCCTTATTGCCCAGATTTAGTGTTCCTTTTGCATCGTCTAAGGTTGTTAGATGGTTTTCGGGAAAAAAAAAAAAAAAAGTTTGCCACTTTTATTTGGTCAAAATCAGCAACCAAATCAGACAAATAGGTTTATTTAATAATGCAGAGTACATTAAGCGCCCGTTCACATGTGTGTCGTGAAACGCACATCATGTTTTTAGTGATTTTTTTAATGTGTTGCGGTAAAATAAAAATGCTTTTTTTCATGCGTAGAATTCAAAGAAATTGAGACCCGGGTCAGACGGCAGTGAAGTGAAGGTAGGATTCCCGGGTCTCCCGGTGTGATGGGAGACCCTGTCGAGCCGCGGAAGGCGGCGGGAGGGGGGGGCGGGGGGAAGTCCCCTCCCGCTCCTTGGAATGACAGCCAAGCGGCTTCTCAGCCGCATCGGTCATTACAAGTCAGCCAACCGTCGGCTATGATGGCCTTATTCTATTCTCACTCCCACCAATGACGGGGCTTTTTCTCTTCTGACTCACACCAATGATGGGGGCCTTATTCTATCCCCACTCACACCAATGAAGGGCCTTATTCTATCCGCACTCACACCAATGATGGGGCTTTTTCTATCCCCACTCACACCAATGATGGGCCTTATTCTCTCCCCACTCACACCAATGAAGGGCCTTATTCTATCCCCACTCACACCAATGATGGGGGCCTTATTCTATCCCCACTCACACCAATGATGGGGGCCTTATTCTATCCCCACTCACACCAATGATGGGGGCCTTATTCTATCCCCACTCACACCAATGATGGGGGCCTTATTCTATCCCCACTCACACCAATGATGGGGGCCTTATTCTATCCCCACTCACACCAATGATGGGGCTTTTTTTCTTTTTCCCACTCACACCAATGACGGAGTTTATTTCCATCAATTACCAATGGCAAGGGGGGGAACAGTAAAGAAGCCCCACTCAAGGTGAATACTTCACAGGTAAGCCTTGTTAACCACTTCAGCCCCGGAAGCTTTTAACCCCTTAAAAAGTAAGTAAACTCATGAAAAATGTCACTTTTTTCCCTGCAAAGTAAATACATAATGTGCTAGTATGCACCGTATACTAGCACATTATGTGACACTTACCTGCCACGAAGCCCGCGTTGTCCCTGCTGCCGTGCACATCCATGTTCACCCGTCTTCTTCCGGGTCTGCAGACTCCGGCTGTATTACTGACCGGAGCCGTGTGACATCACTCACATGCATGCACACGGGAGCCGCCGGTCACGGCACAGGTCTCTGAAGAAACGGCACGGGCGGCGAACAATAAATTGAAAGATTAATGTGTTTCTCGGCCGACCTGTTTGCACTCGGCATATGTGACAAACTGAGCAAAAAACTGATTCATCTCCATTGAACGATCATTCGAAATTCGGTCACTACATGATGGCACGATTGTCTACTCACGGCCGATTTTTCGTTTTTAGAAAATTAGTTTACCCGATATTTTGACTACTGTATGGTCAGCATTAGGCTGGCCCTATATGTTCAATATTCTTGTACAATTTTCTGTTAAGACTTCCAAAAAAAAACATAATATGAGGTCAAAACTAAACACTTTAAATTTGTATCCATTAGGCCGGCCTTTGTACTACATAGCTGAAGGAAAATCTGAACAATTTTTCCAATTTTCCCCGAACAATTTTTCCAATTTTCCCTGAACAATTTTTCTTTAGATTTACGTTCAACTATGTAGTACAAAGGCCGGCCTAATTGGATACAAATATAAAGTGTTTAATTTTGACCTATTATATGTTTTTTTTGGAAGTCTAACAGAAAATTGTACAAGAAAATTGAACATGTGTGGCCAGTATAATGCTGACCATACACTAGTCGAAATATCAGGCAAACTCAATTTCGAAAAATGAAAAATCGGCCGTGACCGCAGACGATTGTGCCATTATGAAATGACCAAATTTCGAACGATAAATCATTCAATAGACAAATGAATCCGTTCTTTGTTCAATTTTCTGTTAAGACTTCCAAAACAAACATAATGAGGACAAAACTAAACACTTTCAATTTGTAACCAATTAGGCAGGCCTTTGTACTACATAGTTGAAGGTAAATCTGATCTGACCAATTTTTCTGACCAATTTTTCTGACCAATTTTTCTGACCAATTTTTCTGAGATTAACCTTCAACTATGTAGTACAAAGGCCTGCCTAATTGGATGCAAATTGAACGTGTTTAGTTTTGACCTCATATTATATGGTTTGTTTGGAAGTCAAACAGAAAATTGTACAAGAAAGTTGAACATGTATGGCCAGCCTAATGCTGACCATACACTAATGAAAATATCGGGCAAACTCCTTTTTGAAAAACAAGGGAAGGGGCAGCTCAGGCTTGCCAAGCATCCCTCAATAGCAAGGGAGGGCTCAGGCTTGCCATGCATCCCCCAATAGCAAGGGGAGCTCAGGCTTGCCAAGCATCCCCCAATAGCAAGGGGAGCTCAGGCTTGCCATGCATCCCCCAATAGCAAGGGGAGCTCAGGTTTGCCATGCATCCCCCAAAAGCAAGGGAGGGCTCAGGCATGCCATGCATCCCCAAAGGCAAGGGGGAGCTCAGGTTTGCCATGCATCCCCCAATAGCAAGGGGGGGCTCAGGCTTGCCATGCATCCCCCAACGGCAAGGGGGAGCTAAGGCTTGCCATGCATCCCCCAATAGCAAGGGGAGCTCAGGCTTGCCATGCATCCCCCAATAGCAAGGGGAGCTCAGGCTTGCCATGCATCCCCCAATAGCAAGGGGAGCTCAGGCTTGCCATGCATCCCCAAAGGCAAGGGGGAGCTCAGGCTTGCCATGCATCCCCCAATAGCAAGGGGAGCTCAGGCTTGCCATGCATCCCCCAATAGCAAGGGGAGCTCAGGCTTGCCAAGCATCCCCCAATAGCAAGGGGAGCTCAGGCTTGCCATGCATCCCCCAATAGCAAGGGGAGCTCAGGTTTGCCATGCATCCCCCAAAAGCAAGGGAGGGCTCAGGCATGCCATGCATCCCCAAAGGCAAGGGGGAGCTCAGGTTTGCCATGCATCCCCCAATAGCAAGGGGGGGCTCAGGCTTGCCATGCATCCCCCAACGGCAAGGGGGAGCTAAGGCTTGCCATGCATCCCCCAATAGCAAGGGGAGCTCAGGCTTGCCATGCATCCCCCAATAGCAAGGGGGAGCTCAGGCTTGCCATGCATCCCACAAAGGCAAGGGGGAGCTAAGGCTTGCCATGCATCCCACAAAGGCAAGGGGGAGCTCAGGCTTGCCATGCATCCCACAAAGGCAAGGGGGAGCTCAGGCTTGCCATGCATCCCCCAATAGCAAGGGGAGCTCAGGCTTGCCATGCATCCCCCAATAGCAAGGGGGAGCTCAGGCTTGCCATGCATCCCCCAACGGCAAGGGGGAGCTCAGGCTTGCCATGCATCCCCCAACGGCAAGGGGGAGCTCAGGCTTGCCATGCATCCCCCAATAGCAAGGGGAGCTCAGGCTTGCCATGCATCCCCCAATAGCAAGGGGAGCTCAGGCTTGCCATGCATCCCCCAATAGCAAGGGGAGCTCAGGCTTGCCAAGCATCCCCCAATAGCAAGGGGAGCTCAGGCTTGCCATGCATCCCCCAAAAGCAAGGGAGGGCTCAGGCTTGCCATGCATCCCCCAATAGCAAGGGGAGCTCAGGCTTGCCATGCATCCCCCAATAGCAAGGGGAGCTCAGGCTTGCCATGCATCCCCCAATAGCAAGGGGAGCTCAGGCTTGCCAAGCATCCCCCAATAGCAAGGGGAGCTCAGGCTTGCCATGCATCCCCCAAAAGCAAGGGAGGGCTCAGGCTTGCCATGCATCCCCCAATAGCAAGGGGAGCTCAGGCTTGCCATGCATCCCCCAATAGCAAGGGGGGGCTCAGGCTTGCCATGCATCCCCCAAAGGCAAGGGGGAGCTCAAGCTTGCCATGCATCCCCCAATAGCAAGGGGGGGCTCAGGCTTGCCATGCATCCCCCAAAGGCAAGGGGGAGCTCAAGCTTGCCATGCATCCCCCAATAGCAAGGGGGGGGGGGGGGGGGAGTCAGGCTTCCCATTCACCATTCATAACCAGTGGATTGGATTTAGCAGGGGTTCCCCCCGGAGGTAAAAGGATGATCCATGCAGTGCAAGGTCTTGCCTGTTTGAATACAAACCATGTGCTCACCTCTGTAGGCCAAAGGGCAGACTGCTCCACCAGTGGGTGTATTTATATGTTAGTCAGCCATTTTGTTTTTCATCCAACTTTATTTGTGACAGTACAAAACTGACAAAGCTCAAATTCTCAAAAAGTTTAAAATATATATATATTTTTCTTGTAATCATGGTTCAGATGTGTTGCTCTTCAAAGGGAAAATAAAATTAAAATAAAGTAAAAATCCTGATGCTTAATAGGCAGCCAGTCTAGTACTGTAAAGAGGGCTTAAGGCCTTGTTCACCCACCACGCACTATGTGTATCTGCAGTGTCCTGTGGTGATTTCTGAACTCAGTGGGGCCTCCTCCTCATACAGTTCCACAGTCCCACCCTGGCTCAGTCTAGGTGTATGACAGATGTAGATATTGAATTTCTCTCACCCAATACCACAAACTTCATTCCACACTGCAACCAGGCCCCGCTCTGCTCAGCGTCCCTCACTGCCTGATGGATGAGAAACAGATCTTGATGTTTTCCAATAGGCAAACAACCTGGTACTGTAAAAGGGCTTCAGGCCTTGTTCTCTCACCACACACTGTGTATGACTGCAGTGTCCTGTGGAGATTTTAGAACTCAGTAAGGCCTTCTACTCAAACAGTTCTGCCCTGACTCAATCTAGGTATGTGAGATGTAGATGCTGGATGTCTCACCCAATACCGGGAGTGCCGCGCTGCAACCAGGCCCTGCTCTGCTCAGCGACTCAGCATGTCAAGCGTCCTTCCCTCGGTCACACTACCGAGATTCTTCTACACACCGCTCGTCTCCGCTCCGGTGTCTACTACTAGGCCTCCGGCCTACTTCTCTGCCAACCGCAGCAGCTCTTCCCCGCTGTCCTCGAGGCGAGAGAGCGAAAGTTGATCCCGCCCCCTTTATATAGACACTCCCCGCAGGCTCCGCGAGTCACATTGCTCCCTGGGAGAAGAGTCCTTTCACATAGCAGGCTCCTCCCAGAACTACATCTCCCATAATTCCCAAAGGTCACTGTCTCTGCAGAATTTTACTAACAGTCTGAACAATACTGGCCGTGCAACCAGGCTACACACATGCGATGTGGGAACCATGCGAATCCGCTGTGGGTTTCCACATTGCATTCAATTTGCAGGCAGTTCACACACTGCCATATGCGAATCGCTGGGGGTGTCAATACAAAGTTAACGACACCCCCAGATCAGATCGCATATCGCAGTGCGAACTGTCAGTTCGGACATGAATCGGATCGCATAGGTGTGAACACCCGTGTGATCAGATTCTGGTGAGGACCATAAAAAGGGTCCTGTGCGAGTTGTGTCCGAATGCGATCCGTATGGCAGAATTTGCATCGCACATCGCATGTGATTTACAGAGCAGTGCGCTTCGAATCGCATGTAATTTCTGTCATTGTATATATGTGAACCGGGGCTAAGAGTCAATAACATCCCAAATCATTTTGTCATTTGCAAGTCCTATCTATATCTGTCTATATGAACATGCTATGGTTATAAAATCATTATAGAATGTATGCATCAAAAACGCCTCACAGCACAAAGAGCAAAATAAAATCTGCATAAACATGAATATATATATATTACACATACACGTTAAAATATAAAAGTCACTTCATGCCCATCAGTTCCATTAAACTCCTCCCAAATAGCACAAAAACGCATCGCATACTAGCACATTATGTGAACCTTACCTGCCATGAAGCCCGCGTTGTCCCTACTACCGGGCGCATCCATGTTAACCCTTCTTTCGGGTCTGCGCACTCCGGCTGTATTACTGGCCGGAGCCGTGTGACGTCATTCACATGCATGCACACGGGAGCCGCCGGTCACGGCACAGGGCTCTGAAGAAACGGCACGGGCGGCAAACGATAAATTGAAAGGTTAATGTGTTTCTCAGCCGACCTTTTTGAACTCGGCATATGTGACAAACTGAACAAAAAACTGATTCCTTTATGTCCATTGAACGATTTATCGTTAGAAATTCGGTCATTACATGATGGCACGATCGTCTGCTCTCATGGCCAACTTTTCGTTTTTCCTGATATTTTCATTAGTGTATGGTCAGCATTAGGCTGGCCACACATGTTCAACTTTCTTGTACAATTTTCTGTTAGACTTTCAAAAAACCATGCAATAGGAGGTCAAAACTAAACACTCAATTTGTATCCAATTAGGCCGGCCTTTGTACTACATAGCTGAAGGTAAATCCTGACCAATTTTCCTGACCATTTTTCCTGACCATTTTTCCTGACCATTTTTCCTGACCATTTTTCCTGACCATTTTTCCTGACCATTTTTCCTGACCATTTTTCCTGACCATTTTTCCTGACCATTTTTCCTGACCATTTTTCCTGACCATTTTTCCTGACCATTTTTCCTGACCATTTTTCCTGACCAATTTTCCTGACCAATTTCTTTAGATTTACCTTCAACTATGTAGTACAAAGGCCTGCCTAATTGGATACAAATTGAAACTGTTTAGTTTTGACCTCATATTATAGGGTTTGTTTGGAAATCTAACAGAAAATTGTACAAGAAAGTTGAACATGTAGGGCCAGCCTAATGCTGACCATACAGTAGTCGAAATATCAGGCAAACGAATTTTCAAAAAACGAAAAATCAGCCGTGAGCAGAAATTTTGGAATTTTGAACGCTAAATCGTTCGATGGACATAAATGAATGCGTTTTTTTTCAGTTTGCCACATATGCCGAGTGCAAACAGGTCGGCCGAGAAACACATTTACCTTTCAATGTTTATGGGGGGGGGATCAGGCCTGCAATGCATCCCCCAATAGCAAGGGGGAGTCAGGCTTGCCATGCATCCCCCAACGGCAAGGGGGGGCTCAGGCTTGCCATGCATCCCCCAAAGGCAAGGGGGGGGGGGGTCAGGCTTCCCATTCACCATTCATAACCAGTGGATTGGATTTAGCAGGGGTTCCCCCCGGAGGTAAAAGGTTGATCCGTGCAGTGCAAGGTCTTCCCTGTTTGAATAGAAACCATGAAAGCAAAGGGCCGGCAAAACACAGTTGATAGTGAATTTTAGCAGATTATACATTAGGAGTGTAACAGATTTCTCACATTTAAACAAACTATGAAATCAACATTGCAAGCACACTGCAACACTTACCAAACAAAGATGGCGGCAGCAAACCATGTGCTCACCTCTGTAGGCCAAAGGGCAGACTGCTCCACCAGTGGGTGTATTTATATGTTAATCAGCCATTTTTTTTCACCCAACTTTATTTGTGACAGAACCAAACTGACAAAGCTCACAAACTCTCAAAAAGTTTAAAATAATATATATTTTTCCTTGTAATCAGGGTTCAGATGTGCTGCTGTTCAAAAGGGAAAATAAAATTAAAATAAAGTAAAAATTTAAAAAAAAAAAAGCTGCATGGTGAACTAGGAAGTGATAGGTCAGCTGACACAGCCCGACCTCTTCAACTTTAACCCCTTATTGCCCAGATTTAGTGTTGCTTTTGCATCGTCTAAGGTTGTTAGATGGTTTACTGGTGAAAAAAAAAAAAAGTTTGCCACTTTTATTTGGTCAAATTCAGCAACCAAATTAGACAAATAGGTTTATTTAATAATGCAGAGTACATTAAGGGCCCGTTCACATGTGTGTGTCGTGAAACTCACATCACGTTTTTGTTTTTTTTAATGTGTTGCGGTAAAATAAAGATGCAGATGGAGACCCGGTCAGATGGCGGCGGTGAAGGTAGGATTCCCGGGTCTCCCGGTGGGACAGGAGACCCGGGCGAGCTGCAGTAGGCCGAGGGGTGTCGGTGGGGGGGGGGGGGGGGGGGACGTCCCCTCCCGCTCCTTGGAATGACAGCCGAGCGGATTCTAAGCCGCATCTGTTGTCATTACAAGACAGAAGGCCATCGGCTATGGATGCCGGGGTCATGCTTCTATCTGAAGGCATCGCCCCGGTACAGCACTTTCCGAAATATCGGCAATATCGGTAAATCAAAAGCCAATTCCGATATATAGGGGAAAGTGCAGATCGGCCCCCGATATATCGATGTTGCTGATAATCGGTCGATCTCTACTCTATAGTGATCTGAAATGCGATTGGTTGGTATGGGTTATTACATGGTTGTCAAGCATTCCAGATCATGTGGGACAGCCCAGAGATTATGGACACTGTTCGAAAAAAGGTCCGGAACTGGCAGGGGGTCCCGAGTGTGAAGTTGCAGTGGGGTGATGCCGGTTGTGGGAATGCAGAGCGCCTGGCATGGTAGCCAAGGTATAGTTGTGGCATCAATAAAGAGGCAGTATTAGGAGAACATGCGATTAGGAAAGCAACCACTGTCACCAATGATATGGGGCTTCGGACATCAACCATAGGGTTTATTTTATCACACGCACACCAATAATGGGGCTTATTTTTATTTCCAATGGCACCACTGACAATTTTATTACACCGGCATCAATGGTGGGGCTAATTTCTTTCCACTGACACCAAGATGGGGCTTAGTATATTTCCACCAACATTGATTGGGCGTATTTCCTCCCACTGTTCCTAAAAGTAGGGGGCTTATTTTTCTCTCAACACTGACGATATGGGACCTTATTTTCTTTGGTTGACACCAGCAATACGTTTTTTTTTTCCTCCCACTGAAGCCAGCGATGGAACGTATTCTATTCCCACTCAAACCAGTGATGGGGCCTATTTTCTCCCCACTCACACCAATGATGGGGCACTATTCCTCACAATGATACCAATGATGGGACACTATTCCTCACAATGATACCAATGATGGGGCACTATTCCTCCCACTGATACCAATGATGGGGCACTATTCCTCCCACTGATACCAATGATGGGGCACTATTCCTCCCACTGATACCAATGATGGGAAACTATTCCTCCCACTGACACCAATGATGGGACACACTATTCCTCCCACTGATACCAATGATGGGACACTATTCCTCCAACTGATACCAATGATGGGACACTATTCCTCCCACTGATACCAATGATGGGAAACTATTCCTCCCACTGACACCAATGATGGGACACACTATTCCTCCCACTGATACCAATGATGGGGCACTATTCCTCCCACTGATACCAATGATGGGGCACTATTCCTCCCACTGACACCAATGATGGGACACTATTCCTCCCACTGATACCAATGACGGGGCACTATTCCTCCCACTGATACCAATGACAAGGCACTATTCCTCCCACTGATACCAGTGACGGGACACTATTCCTCCCACTGATACCAATGACGGGACACTATTCCTCCCACTGATACCAATGACGGGACACTATTCCTCCCACTGATACCAATGACGAGACACTATTCCTTCCACTGATACCAATGACGAGACACTATTCCTTCCACTGATACCAATGACGGGACACTATTCCTCCCACTGATACCAATGATGGGGCACTATTCCTCCCACTGATACCAATGACGGGACACTATTACTCCCACTGATACCAATGACGGGACACTATTCCTCCCACTGATACCAATGACGGGACACTATTCCTCCACTGATACCAATGAAGGGACACTATTCCTCCCACTGACACCAATGACGGGACACTATTCCTCCCACTGATACCAATGAGGGGGCACTATTCCTCCCACTGATACTAATGATGGGGCACTATTCCTCCCACTGATACCAATGACGAGACACTATTCCTCCCACTGATACCAATGATGGGGCACTATTCCTCCCACTGATACCAATGACGGGACACTATTCCTCCCACTGATACCAATGACGAGACACTATTCCTCCCACTGATACCAATGATGGGACACTATTCCTCCCACTGATACCAATGACGAGACACTATTCCTTCCACTGATACCAATGACGGGACACTATTCCTCCCACTGATACCAATGATGGGGCACTATTCCTCCCACTGATACCAATGACGGGACACTATTCCTCCCACTGATACCAATGATGGGACACTATTCCTCCCACTGATACCAATGATGGGGCACTATTCCTCCCACTGATACGAATGACGGGACACTATTCCTCCCACTGATACCAATGAAGGGACACTATTCCTCCCACTGATACCAATGACGAGACACTATTCCTCCCACTGATACCAATGACGGGACACTATTCTTCCCACTGATACCAATGAAGGGACACTATTCCTCCCACTGATACCAATGACGAGACACTATTCCTCACAATGATACCAATGATGGGACACTATTCTTCCCACTGATACCAATGATGGGAACTATTCCTCCCACTGATACCAATGATGGGAACTATTCCTCCCACTGATACCAATGATGGGAACTATTCCTCCCACTGATACCAAAGATGGAATTCATTCCATCTTCACTCGCACCAATCATGGGGTTTATTTTCTCCACACTCACATCAATGATGGAGACTATTCTTTCCGCCCTTAAACCAATGGGGCTTATTCTCTCCCCTCACACCAACAATGGAACATATTCTATCCCAACTGTATTACTGGCTGTATTACCGGCTGTATTACTGGCCGGAGCCGTGGGACGTCACTCACATGCATGCACACGGGAGCCGCCGGTCACGGCACAGGTCTCTGAAGAAACGGCACGGTCGGCGAACGATAAATTGAAAGATGAATGGGTTTCTCGGCCGACCTGCTTGCACTCAGCATATGTGACAAACTGAACAAAAAACGGATTCATTTATGTCCATTGAACGATTTATCGTTCGAAATTCGGGCATTACATGATGGCACGATCGTCTGCTCTCACGGCCGATTTTTCGTTTTTCGAAATGGAGTTTGCCCGATGTTTAGACTAGTGTATGGTCAGCATTAGACTGGCCCTACATGTTCGACTTTCTTGTACAATTTTCTGTTAGACTTCCAAAAATAAAACCATACGAGGTCAACACTAAACACTTTTCAATTTGTACCCAATTAGGCAGGCCTTTCTACTACATAGCTGAAAGTAAATCTGAACAATTTGGGTGAACAATTTGGGTGAACAATTTGGGTGAACAATTTGGGTGAACAATTTGGGTGAACAATTTGGGTGAACAATTTGGGTGAACAATTTGGGTGAACAATTTGGGTGAACAATTTGGGTGAACAATTTGGGTGAACAATTTGGGTGAACAATTTGGGTGAACAATTTGGGTGAACAATTTGGGTGAACAATTTGGGTGAACAATTTGGGTGAACAATTTGGGTGAACAATTTGGGTGAACAATTTGGGTGAACAATTTGGGTGAACAATTTGGGTGAACAATTTGGGTGAACAATTTGGGTGAACAATTTGGGTGAACAATTTGGGTGAACAATTTGGGTGAACAATTTGGGTGAACAATTTGGGTGAACAATTTGGGTGAACAATTTGGGTGAACAATTTGGGTGAACAATTTGGGTGAACAATTTGGGTGAACAATTTGGGTGAACAATTTGGGTGAACAATTTGGGTGAACAATTTGGGTGAACAATTTGGGTGAACAATTTGGGTGAACAATTTGGGTGAACAATTTGGGTGAACAATTTGGGTGAACAATTTGGGTGAACAATTTGGGTGAACAATTTGGGTGAACAATTTGGGTGAACAATTTGGGTGAACAATTTGGGTGAACAATTTGGCTGAACAATTTGGCTGAACAATTTGGCTGAACAATTTGGCTGAACAATTTGGCTGAACAATTTGGCTGAACAATTTGGCTGAACAATTTGGCTGAACAATTTGGCTGAACAATTTGGCTGAACAATTTGGCTGAACAATTTCTTTAGATTTACCTTCAACTATGTAGTACAAAGGCCGGCCTAATTGAATACAAATTGAAAGTGTTTAGTTTTGGCCTCATATGTATTTTTTGGAAGTCGAACAGAAAATAGTACAAGAAAATTGAACATGTAGGGCCAGCCTAATGCTGGCCATACACTAGTCGAAATATCGGGCAAACTCCATTTCGAAAAACGAAAAATCGGCTGAGAGAGCAGACAATCGTGCCATTATGAAATAACTGAATTTTTAACACTAAATTGTTCGATGGACATAAATTAATCCGTTTTTTGTTCAGTTTGCCACATATGCCGAGTGAAAACAGGTCGGCCGAGAAACACATTAACCTTTCAATGTTTATTGGGGGGGGAGCCAGGCTTGCCAAGCATCCCCCAACGGTAAGGGGGAGCCAGGGAGTCTGGCTGGAGCCGTGTGATGTCACTCACGTGCGTACACGCAGGACCGCCAGTCACGGCACGGGCAGCGAACGATAAATTGAAAGGTTAATGTGTTTCTCAGCCGACCTGTTTGCACTCGGCATATGTGACAAACTGAACAAAAAACGGATTCATGTCCATTGAGCGATTTATCGTTCGAAATTCGGCCATTACATGATGGCACGATCGTCTGCTCTCACGGCCGATTTTTTGTTTTTCCCGATATTTTGACTAGTGTATGGTCAGCATTAGGCTGGCCACACATGTTCAACTTTCTTGTACAATTTTCTGTTAGACTTTCAAAAATAACATAATAGGAGGTCAAAACTAAACTCTTTCAATTAGTATCCAATTAGGCAGGCCTTTGTACTACATAGATGAAGGTAAATCGAACCAATTTTGCTGAACCAATTTTGCTGAACCAATTTTGCTGAACCAATTTTGCTGAACCAATTTTTGCTGAACCAATTTTTGCTGAACCAATTTTTGCTGAACCAATTTTTGCTGAACCAATTTTTGCTGAACCAATTTTTGCTGAACCAATTTTTGCTGAACCAATTTTTCTTTAGATTTACCTTCAACTATGTAGTACAAAGGCCTGCCTAATTGGATACAAATTGAAAGAGTTTAGTTTTGACCTCATATGTTTTTTTTTTTGGAAGTCTAACAGAAAATTGTACAAGAAAGTTAAACATGTACCAAGGGGGAGCTCAGGCTTGCCATGCATCCCCTAAAGGCAAGGGGGAGCCAGGCTTCCAATTATCCCCCAACGGCAAGGGGGAGCCAGGCTTGCCATGCATCCCCCAAAGGCAAGGGGGAGCCAGGCTTGCCATGCATCCCCCAAAGGCAAGGGGGAGTCAGGCTTGCCATGCATCCCCCAAAGGCAAGGGGGAGTCAGGGTTGCCATGCATCCCCCAAAGGCAAGGGGGAGTCAGGGTTGCCATGCATCCCCCAAAGGCTAGGGGGAGTCAGGCTTGCCATGCATCCCCCAAAGGCAAGGGGGAGTCAGGCTTGCCATGCATCCCCCAAAGGCAAGGGGGAGTCAGGCTTGCCATGCATCCCCCAAAGGCAAGGGGGAGTCAGGCTTGCCATGCATCCCCCAAAGGCAAGGGGGAGTCAGGCTTGCCATGCATCCCCCAAAGGCAAGGGGGAGTCAGGCTTGCCATGCAGCCCCCAAAGGCAAGGGGGAGTCAGGCTTGCCATGCATCCCCCAAAGGCAAGGGGGAGTCGGGCTTGCCATGCATCCCCCAAAGGCAAGGGGGAGTCGGGCTTGCCATGCAGCCCCCAAAGGCAAGGGGGAGTCGGGCTTGCCATGCATCCCCCAAAGGCAAGGGGGAGTCGGGCTTGCCATGCATCCCCCAAAGGCAAGGGGGAGTCGGGCTTGCCATGCATCCCCCAAAGGCAAGGGGGAGTCGGGCTTGCCATGCATCCCCCAAAGGCAAGGGGGAGTCGGGCTTGCCATGCATCCCCCAAAGGCAAGGGGGAGTCGGGCTTGCCATGCATCCCCCAAAGGCAAGGGGGAGTCAGGGAGTCTGGCTGGAGCCGTGTGACGTCACTCACGTGCGTACACGCAGGACCGCCAGTCACGGCACGGGCGGCGAACGATAAATTGAAAGGTTAATGTGTTTCTCAGCCGACCTGTTTGCACTCGGCATATGTGACAAACTGAACAAAAAACGGATTCATGTCCATTGAGCGATTTATCGTTCGAAATTCGGCCATTACATGGCACGATCGTCTGCTCTCACGGCCGATTTTTCGTTTTTCCCGATATTTTGACTAGTGTATGGTCAGCATTAGGCTGGCCACACATGTTCAACTTTCTTGTACAATTTTCTGTTAGACTTTCAAAAAAAACATAATATGAGGTCAAAACTAAACTCTTTCAATTAGTATCCAATTAGGCCGGCCTTTGTACTACATAGTTGAAGGTAAATCTGAACAATTTTTGCTGAACCAAATTTTGCTGAACCAATTTTGCTGAACCAATTTTGCTGAACCAATTTTGCTGAACCAATTTTGCTGAACCAATTTTGCTGAACCAATTTTGCTGAACCAATTTTGCTGAACCAATTTTGCTGAACCAATTTTGCTGAACCAATTTTGCTGAACCAATTTTGCTGAACCAATTTTGCTGAACCAATTTTGCTGAACCAATTTTGCTGAACCAATTTTGCTGAACCAATTTTGCTGAACCAATTTTGCTGAACCAATTTTGCTGAACCAATTTTGCTGAACCAATTTTGCTGAACCAATTTTGCTGAACCAATTTTGCTGAACCAATTTTGCTGAACCAATTTTGCTGAACCAATTTTGCTGAACCAATTTTGCTGAACCAATTTTGCTGAACCAATTTTGCTGAACCAATTTTCCTGAACCAATTTTGCTGAACCAATTTTGCTGAACCAATTTTCCTGAACCAATTTTGCTGAACCAATTTTGCTGAACCAATTTTGCTGAACCAATTTTGCTGAACCAATTTTGCTGAACCAATTTTGCTGAACCAATTTTGCTGAACCAATTTTGCTGAACCAATTTTGCTGAACCAATTTTGCTGAACCAATTTTGCTGAACCAATTTCTTTAGATTTACCTTCAACTATGTAGTACAAAGGCCTGCCTAATTGGATACAAATTGAAAGTGTTTAGTTTTGACCTCATATTATATGTTTTTTTTGGAAGTCTAAGAAAATTGTACAAGAAAGTTGAACATGTGTGGCCAGCCTAATGCTGACCCATAAAATAGTCGAAATATCGGGCAAACTAATTATCGAAAAATGAAAAATGGGCCGTGAAAGCAGACGATCGTGCCATCATGTAATTACCGAATTTCGAACAATAAATCTTTCAATAGACATAAAGGTATCCGCTTTTTGTTCAATTTTCTGTTGGACTTCCAAAAAAACATAGGAGGTCAAAACGAAACACTTTCAATTAGTATCCAATTAGGCAGGCCTTTGTACTACATAGTTGAAGGTAAATCGAACCAATTTTGCTGAACCAATTTTGCTGAACCAATTTTGCTGAACCAATTTTGCTGAACCAATTTTGCTGAACCAATTTTGCTGAACCAATTTTTCTTTAGATATACCTTCAACTATGTAGTACAAAGGCCTGCCTAATTGGATACAAATTCAAAGTGTTTCGTTTTGACCTCATGTTTTTTTTTTTTGGAAGTCTAACAGAAAATTGTACAAGAAAGTTAAACATGTACCAAGGGGGAGCTCAAGCATGCCATGCATCCCGAGCCAGGCTTCCAATCATCCCCCAACGGCAAGGGGGAGTCAGGCTTGCCATGCATCCCCCAAAGGCAAGGGGGAGCCAGGCTTGCCATGCATCCCCCAAAGGCAAGGGGGAGTCAGGCTTGCCAAGCATCCCCCAAAGGCAAGGGGGAGCCAGGGAGTCTGGCTGGAGCCGTGTGACGTCACTCACGTGCGTACACGCAGGACCGCCAGTCACGGCACGGGCGGCGAACGATAAATTGAAAGGTTAATGTGTTTCTCAGCCGACCAGTTTGCACTCGGCATATGTGACAAACTGAACAAAAAACGGATTCATGTCCATTGAGCGATTTATCGTTCGAAATTCGGCCATTACATGGCACGATCGTCTGCTCTCACGGCCGATTTTTCGTTTTTCCCGATATTTTGACTAGTGTATGGTCAGCATTAGGCTGGCCACACATGTTCAACTTTCTTGTACAATTTTCTGTTAGACTTTCAAAAAAAACATAATATGAGGTCAAAACTAAACTCTTTCAATTAGTATCCAATTAGGCCGGCCTTTGTACTACATAGTTGAAGGTAAATCTGAACAATTTTTGCTGAACCAAATTTTGCTGAACCAATTTTGCTGAACCAATTTTGCTGAACCAATTTTGCTGAACCAATTTTGCTGAACCAATTTTGCTGAACCAATTTTGCTGAACCAATTTTGCTGAACCAATTTTTCTTTAGATATACCTTCAACTATGTAGTACAAAGGCCTGCCTAATTGGATACAAATTGAAAGTGTTTCGTTTTGACCTCATGTTTTTTTTTTTTGGAAGTCTAACAGAAAATTGTACAAGTTAAACATGTACCAAGGGGGAGCTCAGGCTTGCCATGCATCCCCCAAAGGCAAGGGGGAGCCAGGCTTCCAATCATCCCACAACGGCAAGGGGGAGCCAGGCTTGCCATGCATCCCCCAAAGGCAAGGGGGAGTCAGGCTTGCCATGCATCCCCCAAAGGCAAGGGGGAGTCAGGCTTGCCATGCATCCCCCAAAGGCAAGGGGGAGTCAGGCTTGCCATGCATCCCCCAAAGGCAAGGGGGAGTCAGGCTTGCCAAGCATCCCCCAACGGCAAGCGGGAGCCAGGCTTGCCAAGCATCCCCCAACGGCAAGCGGGAGCCAGGCTTGCCAAGCATCCCCCAACGGCAAGCGGGAGCCAGGCTTGCCAAGCATCCCCCAACGGCAAGCGGGAGCCAGGCTTGCCAAGCATCCCCCAACGGCAAGCGGGAGCCAGGCTTGCCAAGCATCCCCCAACGGCAAGCGGGAGCCAGGCTTGCCAAGCATCCCCCAACGGCAAGCGGGAGCCAGGCTTGCCATGCATCCCCCTACGGCAAGCGGGAGCCAGGCTTGCCATGCATCCCCCTACGGCAAGCGGGAGCCAGGCTTGCCATGCATCCCCCAACGGCAAGGGGGAGTCAGGCTTGCCATGCATCCCCCAAAGGCAAGGGGGAGTCAGGCTTGCCATGCATCCCCCAAAGGCAAGGGGGAGTCAGGCTTGCCATGCATCCCCCAAAGGCAAGGGGGAGTCAGGCTTGCCATGCATCCCCCAAAGGCAAGGGGGAGTCAGGCTTGCCATGCTTCCCCCAAAGGCAAGGGGGAGTCAGGCTTGCCATGCATCCCCCAAAGGCAAGGGGGAGTCAGGCTTGCCATGCTTCCCCCAAAGGCAAGGGGGAGTCAGGCTTGCCATGCATCCCCCAAAGGCAAGGGGGAGTCAGGCTTGCCATGCATCCCCCAAAAGGCAAGGGGGAGTCAGGCTTGCCATGCATCCCCCAAAAGGCAAGGGGGAGTCAGGCTTGCCATGCATCCCCCAAAAGGCAAGGGGGAGTCAGGCTTGCCCAACATCCCCCAAAGGCAAGGGGGAGTCAGGGAGTCTGGCTGGAGCCGTGTGACGTCACTCACGTGCGTACACGCAGGACCGCCAGTCACGGCACGGGCGGCGAACGATAAATTGAAAGGTTAATGTGTTTCTCAGCCGACCTGTTTGCACTCGGCATATGTGACAAACTGAACAAAAAACGGATTCATGTCCATTGAGCGATTTATCGTTCGAAATTCGGCCATTACATGGCACGATCGTCTGCTCTCACGGCCGATTTTTCGTTTTTCCCGATATTTTGACTAGTGTATGGTCAGCATTAGGCTGGCCACACATGTTCAACTTTCTTGTACAATTTTCTGTTAGACTTTCAAAAAAAACATAATATGAGGTCAAAACTAAACTCTTTCAATTAGTATCCAATTAGGCCGGCCTTTGTACTACATAGTTGAAGGTAAATCTGAACCAAATTTTGCTGAACCAAATTTTGCTGAACCAAATTTTGCTGAACCAAATTTTGCTGAACCAAATTTTGCTGAACCAAATTTTGCTGAACCAAATTTTGCTGAACCAAATTTTGCTGAACCAATTTTGCTGAACCAATTTTGCTGAACCAATTTTCCTGAACCAATTTTGCTGAACCAATTTCTTTAGATTTACCTTCAACTATGTAGTACAAAGGCCTGCCTAATTGGATACAAATTGAAAGTGTTTAGTTTTGACCTCATATTATATGTTTTTTTTTGGAAGTCTAACAGAAAATTGTACAAGAAAGTTGAACATGTGTGGCCAGCCTAATGCTGACCCATACAATAGTCGAAATATCGGGCAAACTAATTATCGAAAAATGAAAAATGGGCCGTGAAAGCAGACGATCGTGCCATCATGTAATTACCGAATTTCGAACAATAAATCTTTCAATAGACATAAAGGTATCCGCTTTTTGTTCAATTTTCTGTTGGACTTCCAAAAAAACATAGGAGGTCAAAACGAAACACTTTCAATTAGTATCCAATTAGGCAGGCCTTTGTACTACATAGTTGAAGGTAAATCGAACCAATTTTGCTGAACCAATTTTGCTGAACCAATTTTGCTGAACCAATTTTGCTGAACCAATTTTGCTGAACCAATTTTTCTTTAGATATACCTTCAACTATGTAGTACAAAGGCCTGCCTAATTGGATACAAATTGAAAGTGTTTCGTTTTGACCTCATGTTTTTTTTTTTTGGAAGTCTAACAGAAAATTGTACAAGAAAGTTAAACATGTACCAAGGGGGAGCTCAGGCTTGCCATGCATCCCCCAAAGGCAAGGGGGAGCCAGGCTTCCAATCATCCCACAAAGGCAAGGGGGAGTCAGGCTTGCCATGCATCCCACAAAGGCAAGGGGGAGTCAGGCTTGCCATGCATCCCCCAAAGGCAAGGGGGAGTCAGGCTTGCCATGCATCCCCCAAAGGCAAGGGGGAGTCAGGCTTGCCATGCATCCCCCAAAGGCAAGGGGGAGTCAGGCTTGCCATGCATCCCCCAACGGCAAGGGGGAGTCAGGCTTGCCATGCATCCCCCAACGGCAAGGGGGAGCCAGGCTTGCCATGCATCCCCCAACGGCAAGCGGGAGCCAGGCTTGCCAAGCATCCCCCAACGGCAAGCGGGAGCCAGGCTTGCCAAGCATCCCCCAACGGCAAGCGGGAGCCAGGCTTGCCAAGCATCCCCCAACGGCAAGCGGGAGCCAGGCTTGCCAAGCATCCCCCAACGGCAAGCGGGAGCCAGGCTTGCCAAGCATCCCCCAACGGCAAGCGGGAGCCAGGCTTGCCAAGCATCCCCCAACGGCAAGCGGGAGCCAGGCTTGCCAAGCATCCCCCAACGGCAAGCGGGAGCCAGGCTTGCCAAGCATCCCCCAACGGCAAGCAGGAGCCAGGCTTGCCAAGCATCCCCCAACGGCAAGCGGGAGCCAGGCTTGCCATGCATCCCCCAACGGCAAGCGGGAGCCAGGCTTGCCATGCATCCCCCTACGGCAAACGGGAGCCAGGCTTGCCATGCATCCCCCAACGGCAAGGGGGAGCCAGGCTTGCCATGCATCCCCCAAAGGCAAGGGGGAGTCAGGCTTGCCATGCATCCCCCAAAGGCAAGGGGGAGTCAGGCTTGCCATGCATCCCCCAAAGGCAAGGGGGAGTCAGGCTTGCCATGCATCCCCCAAAGGCAAGGGGGAGTCAGGCTTGCCATGCATCCCCCAAAAGGCAAAGGGGAGTCAGGCTTGCCATGCATCCCCCAAAAGGCAAGGGGGAGTCAGGCTTGCCATGCATCCCCCAAAAGGCAAGGGGGAGTCAGGCTTGCCAAACATCCCCCAAAGGCAAGGGGGAGTCAGGGAGTCTGGCTGGAGCCGTGTGACGTCACTCACGTGCGTACACGCAGGACCGCCAGTCACGGCACGGGCGGCGAACGATAAATTGAAAGGTTAATGTGTTTCTCAGCCGACCTGTTTGCACTCAGCTTATCTGACAAACTGAACAAAAAACGGATTCATGTCCATTGAGCGATTTACCGTTCGAAATTCGGCCATTACATGATGGCACGATCGTCTGCTCTCACGGCCGATTTTTCGTTTTTCCTGATATTTTGACTAGTGTATGGTCAGCTTTAGGCTGGCCACACATGTTCAACTTTCTTGTACAATTTTCTGTTAGACTTCCAAAAAAAAACATGAGGTCAAAACGAAACACTTTGAATTTGTATCCAATTAGGCAGGCCTTTGTACTACATAGTTGAAGGTAAATCTGAACAATTTTTGTGAACCAATTTTGCTGAACCAATTTTGCTGAACCAATTTTGCTGAACCAATTTTGCTGAACCAATTTTGCTGAACCAATTTTGCTGAACCAATTTTGCTGAACCAATTTTGCTGAACCAATTTTGCTGAACCAATTTTGCTGAACCAATTTTGCTGAACCAATTTTTCTTTAGATATACCTTCAACTATGTAGTACAAAGGCCTGCCTAATTGGATACAAATTCAAAGTGTTTCGTTTTGACCTCATGTTTTTTTTTGGAAGTCTAACAGAAAATTGTACAAGAAAGTTAAACATGTACCAAGGGGGAGCTCAAGCATGCCATGCATCCCGAGCCAGGCTTCCAATCATCCCCCAACGGCAAGGGGGAGTCAGGCTTGCCATGCATCCCCCAAAGGCAAGGGGGAGTCAGGCTTGCCATGCATCCCCCAAAGGCAAGCGGGAGTCAGGCTTGCCAAGCATCCCCCAAAGGCAAGGGGGAGCCAGGCTTGCCAAGCATCCCCCAAAGGCAAGGGGGAGCCAGGGAGTCTGGCTGGAGCCGTGTGACGTCACTCACGTGCGTACACGCAGGACCGCCAGTCACGGCACGGGCGGCGAACGATAAATTGAAAGGTTAATGTGTTTCTCAGCCGACCTGTTTGCACTCGGCATATGTGACAAACTGAACAAAAAACGGATTCATGTCCATTGAGCGATTTATCGTTCGAAATTCGGCCATTACATGGCACGATCGTCTGCTCTCACGGCCGATTTTTCGTTTTTCCCGATATTTTGACTAGTGTATGGTCAGCATTAGGCTGGCCACACATGTTCAACTTTCTTGTACAATTTTCTGTTAGACTTTCAAAAAAAACATAATATGAGGTCAAAACTAAACTCTTTCAATTAGTATCCAATTAGGCCGGCCTTTGTACTACATAGTTGAAGAAAATCTGAACAATTTTTGCTGAACCAAATTTTGCTGAACCAAATTTTGCTGAACCAAATTTTGCTGAACCAAATTTTGCTGAACCAAATTTTGCTGAACCAAATTTTGCTGAACCAAATTTTGCTGAACCAAATTTTGCTGAACCAAATTTTGCTGAACCAAATTTTGCTGAACCAAATTTTGCTGAACCAATTTTGCTGAACCAATTTTGCTGAACCAATTTCTTTAGATTTACCTTCAACTATGTAGTACAAAGGCCTGCCTAATTGGATACAAATTGAAAGTGTTTAGTTTTGACCTCATATTATATGTTTTTTTTGGAAGTCTAACAGAAAATTGTACAAGAAAGTTGAACATGTGTGGCCAGCCTAATGCTGACCCATACAATAGTCGAAATATCGGGCAAACTAATTATCGAAAAATGAAAAATGGGCCGTGAAAGCAGACGATCGTGCCATCATGTAATTACCGAATTTCGAACAATAAATCTTTCGACATAAAGGTATCCGCTTTTTGTTCAATTTTCTGTTGGACTTCCAAAAAAACATAGGAGGTCAAAACGAAACACTTTCAATTAGTATCCAATTAGGCAGGCCTTTGTACTACATAGTTGAAGGTAAATCGAACCAATTTTGCTGAACCAATTTTGCTGAACCAATTTTGCTGAACCAATTTTGCTGAACCAATTTTTCTTTAGATATACCTTCAACTATGTAGTACAAAGGCCTGCCTAATTGGATACAAATTGAAAGTGTTTCGTTTTGACCTCATGTTTTTTTTTTTTGGAAGTCTAACAGAAAATTGTACAAGAAAGTTAAACATGTACCAAGGGGGAGCTCAAGCTTGCCATGCATCCCCCAAAGGCAAGGGGGAGCCAGGCTTGCCATGCATCCCCCAAAGGCAAGGGGGAGTCAGGCTTGCCATGCATCCCCCAAAGGCAAGGGGGAGTCAGGCTTGCCATGCATCCCCCAAAGGCAAGGGGGAGTCAGGCTTGCCATGCATCCCCCAAAGGCAAGGGGGAGCCAGGCTTGCCATGCATCCCCCAACGGCAAGGGGGAGCCAGGCTTGCCATGCATCCCCCAACGGCAAGCGGGAGCCAGGCTTGCCAAGCATCCCCCAACGGCAAGCGGGAGCCAGGCTTGCCAAGCATCCCCCAACGGCAAGCGGGAGCCAGGCTTGCCATGCATCCCCCAACGGCAAGCGGGAGCCAGGCTTGCCATGCATCCCCCAACGGCAAGCGGGAGCCAGGCTTGCCATGCATCCCCCAACGGCAAGCGGGAGCCAGGCTTGCCATGCATCCCCCTACGGCAAGCGGGAGCCAGGCTTGCCAAGCATCCCCCAACGGCAAGGGGGAGCCAGGCTTGCCATGCATCCCCCAAAGGCAAGGGGGAGTCAGGCTTGCCATGCATCCCCCAAAGGCAAGGGGGAGTCAGGCTTGCCATGCATCCCCCAAAGGCAAGGGGGGAGCCAGGCTTGCCATGCATCCCCCAAAGGCAAGGGGGAAGTCAAGCTTGCCATGCATCCCCCAAAGGCAAGGGGGAAGTCAAGCTTGCCATGCATCCCCCAAAGGCAAGGGGGAGTCAGGCTTGCCATGCATCCCCCAAAGGCAAGGGGGAGTCAGGCTTGCCATGCATCCCCCAAAGGCAAGGGGGAGTCAGGCTTGCCATGCATCCCCCAAAGGCAAGGGGGAGTCAGGCTTGCCATGCATCCCCCAAAGGCAAGGGGGAGTTGGGCTTGCCATGCATCCCCCAAAGGCAAGGGGGAGTCGGGCTTGCCATGCATCCCCCAAAGGCAAGGGGGAGTCAGGGAGTCTGGCTGGAGCCGTGTGAAGTCACTCACATGCGTACACGCAGGACCGCCAGTCACGGCACGGGCGGCGAACGATAAATTGAAAGGTTAATGTGTTTCTCAGCCGACCTGTTTGCACTCGGCATATGTGACAAACTGAACAAAAAACGGATTCATGTCCATTGAGCGATTTATTGTTCGTAATTCGGCCATTACATGGTACGATCGTCTGCTCTCACGGCCGATTTTTCGTTTTTCCCGATATTTTGACTAGTGTATGGTCAGCATTAGGCTGGCCACACATGTTCAACTTTCTTGTACAATTTTCTGTTAGACTTTCAAAAAAAACATAATATGAGGTCAAAACTAAACTCTTTCAATTAGTATCCAATTAGGCAGGCCTTTGTACTACATAGTTGAAGGTAAATCTGAACAATTTTTGCTGAACCAAATTTTGCTGAACCAAATTTTGCTGAACCAAATTTTGCTGAACCAAATTTTGCTGAACCAAATTTTGCTGAACCAAATTTTGCTGAACCAAATTTTGCTGAACCAAATTTTGCTGAACCAAATTTTGCTGAACCAAATTTTGCTGAACCAAATTTTGCTGAACCAATTTCTTTAGATTTACCTTCAACTATGTAGTACAAAGGCCTGCCTAATTGGATACAAATTGAAAGTGTTTAGTTTTGACCTCATATAGGTTTTTTTGGAAGTCTAACAGAAAATTGTACAAGAAAGTTGAACATGTGTGGCCAGGCTAATGCTGACCCATACAATAGTCGAAATATCGGGCAAACTAATTATCGAAAAATGAAAAATCGGCCGTGAGAGCAGACGATCGTGCCATCATGTAATTAGCGAATTTCGAACAATAAATCTTTCAATAGACAAAGGTATCCTCTTTTTGTTCAATTTTCTGTTGGACTTCCAAAAAAAACATAGGAGGTCAAAACGAAACACTTTCAATTAGTATCCAATTAGGCAGGCCTTTGTACTACATAGTTGAAGGTAAATCGAACCAATTTTGCTGAACCAATTTTGCTGAACCAATTTTGCTGAACCAATTTTTCTTTAGATATACCTTCAACTATGTAGTACAAAGGCCTGCCTAATTGGATACAAATTTAAAGTGTTTCGTTTTGACCTCATGTTTTTTTTTAGAAGTCTAACAGAAAATTGTACAAGTTAAACATGTACCAAGGGGGAGCTCATGCATGCCATGCATCCCCCAAAGGCAAGGGGGAGTCAGGGAGTCTGGCTGGAGCCGTGTGGCGTCACTCACGTGCGTACACGCAGGACCGCCAGTCACGGCACGGGCGGCAAACGATAAATTGAAAGGTTAATGTGTTTCTCAGCCGACCTGTTTGCACTCGGCATATGTGACAAACTGAACAAAAAACGGATTCATGTCCATTGAGCGATTTATCGTTCGAAATTCGGCCATTACATGATGGCACGATCGTCTGCTCTCACGGCCGATTTTTCATTTTTCCCGATATTTTGACTAGTGTATGGTCAGCATTAGGCTGGCCACACATGTTCAACTTTCTTGTACAATTTTCTGTTAGACTTTCAAAAAAAAACATAATGAGGTAAAAACTAAACTCTTTCAATTAGTATCCAATTAGGCAGGCCTTTGTACTACATAGTTGAAGGTAAATCTGAACAATTTTTGTTGAACCAATTTTGTTGAACCAATTTTGCTGAACCAATTTTGCTGAACCAATTTTGCTGAACCAATTTTGCTGAACCAATTTTGCTGAACCAATTTTGCTGAACCAATTTTGCTGAACCAATTTTGCTGAACCAATTTTGCTGAACCAATTTTGCTGAACCAATTTTGCTGAACCAATTTTGCTGAACCAATTTTGCTGAACCAATTTTGCTGAACCAATTTTGCTGAACCAATTTCTTTAGATATACCTTCAACTATGTAGTACAAAGGCCTGCCTAATTGGATACAAATCGAAAGTGTTTAGTTTTGACCTATTATGTTTTTTTTGAAGTATAACAGAAAATTGTACAAGAAAGTTGCACATGTGTGGCCAGCCTTATGCTGACCATACAGTAGTCGAAATATCGGGAAAACTAATTTTCGAAAAAGAAAAATCGGCCGTAAGAGCAGACAATCGTTCCATCATGTAATGACCAAATTTCGAACGATAAATCTTTCAATAGACAAAGGTATCCGCTTTTTGTTCAATTTTCTGTTGGACTTCCAAAAAAAACATATGAGGTCAAAACTAAACTCTTTCAATTAGTATCCAATTAGGCAGGCCTTTGTACTACATAGTTGAAGGTAAATCTGACCAATTTTTCTGACCAATTTTTCTGACCAATTTTTCTGACCAATTTTTCTGACCAATTTTTCTGACCAATTTTTCTGACCAATTTTTCTGACCAATTTTTCTGACCAATTTTTCTGACCAATTTTTCTGACCAATTTTTCTTTAGATATACCTTCAACTATGTAGTACAAAGGCCTGCCTAATTAGATACAAATTGAAAGTGTTTAGTTTTGACCTCATGTTTTTTTTGGAAGTCCAACAGAAAATTGTACAAGAAAGTTAAACATGTACCAAGGGGGAGCTCAGACATGCCATGCATCCCCCAAGGGCAAGGGGGGGCTCAGGCTTGCCATGCATCCCCCCAATGGCAAGGGGGGGCTCAGGCTTGCCATGCATCCCCCCAATGGCAAGGGGGAGTCAGGCTTGCCATGCATCCCCCCAATGGCAAGGGGGGGTCAGGCTTGCCATGCATCCCCCGAAGGCAAGGGGGAGTCAGGCTTCCCATTCACCATTCATAACCAGTGGATTGGATTTAGCAGGGGTTCCCCCCGGAGGTAAAAGGTTGACCCATGCAGTGCAAGGTCTTCCCTGTTTGAATACAAACCATTAAAGCAAAGGCCGGCAAAACACAGTTGATAGTGAATTTTAGCAGATTATACATTAGGAGTGTAACAGATTTATCACATTTAAACAAACTATGAAATCAACATTGCAAGCACAATGCAACACTTACCAAACAAAGATGGCGGCAGCAAACCATGTGCTCACCTCTGTAGGCCAAAGGGCAGACTGCTCCACCAGTGGGTGTATTTATATGTTAGTCAGCCATTTTGTTTTTCACCCAACTTTATTTGTGACAGAACCAAACTGACAAAGCTCACAAACTCTCAAAAAGTTTAAAATAATACATATATATATATATATATTTTTTTTTTTTTTCTTGTAATCAGGGTTCAAATGTGTTGCTGTTCAAAAGGGAAAATAAAATTAAAATAAAGTAAAAATTAAAAAAAAAAAAAAAAGCTGCATGGTGAACTAGGAAGTGATAGGTCAGCTGACACAGCCCGACCTCTTCAACTTTAACCCCTTATTGCCCAGATTTAGTGTTGCTTTTGCATCGTCTAAGGTTGTTAGATGGTTTACTGGGAAAAAAAAAAAAAAGTTTGCCACTTTTATTTGGTCAAATTCAGCAACCAAATCAGACAAAAAGGTTTAGGCTGATTCATGACGAAGCCACAGCTGATCCGGAAATGACGGAGGTATGGAATTCTGATAGGGTATGGTATTCTGACAGAACGCCGGCCTCAAAAATGATTTTGGGCCATCCGCTTGCTGACATTAAGGGCTCTTTCACGCGGGCGATCCGATCCGCCTGTCAGTTTTTTAGGCGGATCTGATCGGATCCTCCATGCAGTTCTATGGGGTAGACACCTCCACTGACACCCGCTGCCATCCGTATCCGATCCTGCCCGTGAAATCTGGACGGATGGAAACCCTATTTTTCCATCCGTTCAGGGATCGGATCGGATGAGAGCGGACAGGCGGTCCGCTCTCATCCGATCCCCCATAGAGAGCAGCGGGAGCTGTGACACCTCCCTCTCCGCACTGCAAGCGGAGACTGAGCTGTCATCCGCTGGCTCAGCGGGGATTGGCGGATCGATCCCCGATGAGCAGCACGGATCCGCCTACAGAGACGGACCGCGTGAAAGAGCCCTAACCTGAAAAAGAAATGGATAGTCCCAAATTTTATTTTTTTTTGTTTACTTTCCTTGTTATTGAAGAAAATGAGAAACTTGGCACGTAATTAATTATTGAAAAGACTTTTTGTTGAAGACTTTATTAATAATTTTTATATTTATATTTTTATATTTATATTTTATTTATTTGTTTATAAACAAGTAATATTGCACATGTACACTTTATAATTACTGAATGGTCACATTGAATATTTATTTTGCATATTATATGTAATATCATTTGGCACGTGTACACTTTATACATCTAGCACCTTATATCATATTTAACCACTTAAGCCCCGGAAGATTTTACCCCCATTCCGACCAGGGGGTATTTTGCGATTCGGCACTGCGTGACTTTAACGGGCAATTGCGCGGTCGTGCGACGCTGTACCTAAACGAATTTGACGTCCTTTTTTTCCCACAAACAGAGCTTTCTTTTGGTGGTATTTGATCACCTGTGCGATTTTTTGATCACGCGCTATAAACAAAAAAAGAGCGTCAATTTTGCAAAAATAACAATATTTTTCAAGTTTTTTTATATGAAATTCCCCCCCAAAAAATGTAAAAATCAAAATGTTTTAACATTTTAGGCCAATTTGTTTTAATGCTACATATGTTTGGTGAAAAAAATCGCAAAAAGCCTATTTTGATTGGTTTGCGCAAAAGTTATTGCGTTTTACTAACTAAGGGAAAGATTTTTGTTGTTGTTTTTTTAACATGTAATGGCGTCGATCTGCGATTTTTTTCGGTACTGCGACATTGCGGCGGACAGATCGGACCCTTGACTGACATTTTTGACACTTTTGGGGTTACCAGTGACATTACTGCAGTAATCAGTGCTATACATATGCACTGTTACTGTAAAATGACACTGGCAGTGAAGGGGTTAACTTTTTTTTTTGAGAGGGAGGGGTTATGTGTGTCCCTAGGTGCATGATTCTAACTGTGATTGGCTGTAGCTTGAGGTGTAGGAACCGTGATCAACGGTCCTACATAGTAGAACCACTGTGTCCCTAGGGGCGTGATTCTAACTGTGATTGGCTGTAGCTTGAGGTGTAGGAACAATGATCAATGGTCCTACATAGTAGAACCACTGTGTCCCTAGGGGCGTGATTCTAACTGTGATTGGCTGTAGCTTGAGGTGTAGGAACAGTGATCAACGGTCCTACATAGTAGAACCGTATGATCACTGTTCTTACACAGGGGAGACTGACAGGCGGCTTGTTTACATTAGCCGCCTGCCTTTCTCCTGCTCTAACGGACGATCGCGAGTGACCGGCGAACATCGGGTCCGCCGGTCACACGCGCGGGGGGGGTCCGTGACTGCGCGGGAGCGCGCCTCTGGTGGCACGCGCTCGCTCCCTAGACCCTCACAGGCTAGCGACGTACACCTACGTCGCTTTGCCTGTGAGGGGCTGACTGCCGACGTAAATCGTCGTGCGGCGGTCGGCAAGAGAGTTATTGAGCACATATGAATTTGATTATTATATTTAACATAATTTAGAGTAGCGCTGACACATATATTTATTATCACTATAGAAGAAAATATACTTCCCTTCCTTCCACTTCCTCCCTCTGCGGCCCGCACCGTCACTTCCTGCTTGCGATGACTCCTGGGAGCTGAACGTCATCGCTCCCAGGAGTCAATGCGTCGTCACTTCCTTTGCAGGCGCGTCATTCCCGGCTAAACAGCTTCTGGGCAGGGCATTCTGGAACTCCGACGTCACCGTAGAGGACACTCCGGCTTCAGCTGCCCACACCTGAGATGGCAGCGCTGGGTAAGACATTTTCAAGGTAAGTATTTCTTCTTACAGGTAAGTGCGACCCGGGACAGATCAGAGTCTATCCATTATGGAATGTACTAGCCCTGACTGTCCCGGGGGTATTTTTTTCTAAAAAACTTTTCCGAGGCCGGAACTCCACTTGAATATTGAACAATTTGCAGAACTCTTTCATTACTGCTGACATAAAGTGTGTTGCTTAGTTAGAACCTCTTTGGTTATCCCAGTACGGGTAAACATGTGGAACAACTCTTTGACGATCGTCTTAGTGCCGGTTCACACTTGTGCAGTTTGCGAGATCGCATGTAATTCGGAGCGCACTGCTCCTTTATTACATGCGATCTCCTGTGCGGATGCGAGTTCAGCCACTTTGTATGGCTGAATTCGCAGCGCATCCGCAGCAAACTCGCACATGAGGCTTTTTTTGAGCCGCATCAGAATCTGATCGCACAGTGGTTCACACTGCGATATGCGATCGCAACTGGGGGTGTCGTTAACTTTTAATTGACACCCCCTGCGTATCACATATGGCAGTGTGAACTGCCAGATGTGCGGATGCGATGCGGGATCACGCTGCATATTCACAGCGTTCCCGCATCGCACAAGTGTGAACCGGCACTTAGAGGAATTTACACAGTTAGTCAGGTTGAAAAAAAGAAACATCCAGCTAAACCAATAAAGTAACAAAAAACAAAAAAGAAAACCCAACCATACAATCCCATATACACAATCCTATACCCGCAGTTGATCCAGAGGAAGGCAAAAAAACCTCAGCAAAGCATCATCCAATTTGCTACAGCAGGGGAACAAAATTCCTTCCTGATCCCCCGAGAGGCAATCAGATATTCCCTGGATTAACTTTACCTATAAATTTTAGTACCCGGTTATATTATGTACACCTAGGAAAGAGTCCAGGCCTTTTTTTAAGCACGGCTCTTACTGAGAAAAAAACCTTTTCATATTTGTTGACAAAATCTCTTTTCCACTAGACCTAAAGAGTGCCCCCTTGTCATCATTAAAGTGAATACCTCAACCCCAAGTTCACTATATGGACCCTTTATGTATTATTTACAGTATCTCACAAAAGCGAGTACACCCCTCACCAGGGCCGGCCCTACCATGGATCCCGGTGGGACCATGGGACCCAGGCGGCATTTAGAGAGGGGCGGCCCCCGGCCGCCTCTTCTCTTCTTTGGCTATCGCTAAAAAAAAAAAAGGTCCGCGGCCGGCCTGACATGCACACTGCGCATGCGCCGCCGCCGCTCGGGAAAGCCCGTAAACATTCGGCTATTTCCGGGAATAGCCGAACATATGGGCTTTCCCGAGTGGCGGCGCATGCTCAGTGTGCATGTCAGGCCGGACGCGGACGTGTTGGCGCCGGGCGGCGCCATTTTTTTAATCCTAAGACGCCTTTAGAAAGAGGTAAGTGAGACTGCTCCACAGCCACACTACCTGCCATTATGCGGGGGGGGGGGGGCTGCAGGCATACTACAGAAGATGCAGTGCTGCGGGCATGGTACATGGTAGTATGCCAGCAGCCCCACATTCTCTTGTACCATGCCTGCAGCCCCGCATTCTCCTGCACCATGCCCGCAGACCTGCATTCTCCTCTACCATGCCCACAGCACTGCATTCTCATGCACCATGCCCGCAGCCCTGCATTCTCCTGTACCATGCCCACAGCCCTGCATTCTCCTGTACCATGCCCGCAGCCCCGCATTCTCCTGCACCATGCCCGCAGACCTGCATTCTCCTCTACCATGCCCGCAGCACTGCATTCTCATGCACCATGCCCGCAGCTCTGCATTCTCCTGTACCATGCCCACAGCCCCGCATTCTCCTGTACCATGCCCGCAGCCCCGCATTCTCCTGTACCATGCCCGCAGCCCCGCATTCTCCTGCACCATGCCCGCAGCCCCGCATTCTCCTGCACCATGCCCGCAGCCCTGCATTCTCCTGTACCATGCCCGCAGCCTTGCATTCTCCTGTACCATGCCTACAGCCCTGCATTCTTCTGTACCATGCCCGCAGCCCTGCATTCTACTGTACCATGCCAGCCACCCTGCATTCTTCAGTACCATGCCTACAGCCCTGAATTCTTCTGTACCGTGCCTACAGCCCTGCATTCTTCTGTACCATGCCCTCAGCACTGCATTCTCCTGTACCATGCCCGCAGCCCTGCATTCTCCTGTACTATGCCCGCAGCCCTGCATTCTCCTGTACCATGCCCGCAGGCTTGCATTCTCCTGTACCATGCCCGCAGGCTTGCATTCTCCTGTACCATGCCCGCAGGCTTGCATTCTCCTGTACCATGCCCGCAGCCCTGCATTCTCCTGTACCATGCCCGCAGCCTTGCATTCTCCTGTACCATGCCTACAGCCCTGCATTCTTCTGTACCATGCTTGCAGCTCTGCATTCTCCTGTACCATGCCTGCAGCCCTGCATTCTCCTGTACCATGCCTGCAGCCCTGCATTCTCCTGTACCATGCCTGCAGCCCTGCATTCTACTGTACCATGCCTACAGCCCTGCATTCTTCTGTACCATGCCCGCAGCGAATGCGGGGCTGTGGGCATGGTGCAGGAGATGCAGGGGCTGCGGGCATGGTGCAGGAGATGCAGGGGCTGCGGGCATGGTGCAGGGGCTCTGGGCATAGTGCAAGGGATGCAGGGGCTGCGGGCATGGTGCAGGAGATGCAGGGGCTGCGGGCATGGTGCAGAAGATGCAGGGGCTGCGGGCATGGTGCAGGAAATGCAGGGGCTGCGGCCATGATGCAGGGAATGCAGGGGCTGCGGGCATGGTGCAGGGGCTCTGGGTATAGTGCAAGAGATGCAGGGGCTGCAGACATGGTGCAGGAGATGCAGAGGCTGCGGGCATGGTGCAGGAGATGCAAGGGCTGCGGGCATGGTGCAGGGGTTGCGGGCATGGTGGAAGGGATGCAGGGGCTGCGGGCATGGTGCAGGGCTGCGGGCATGGTTCAGGGGGTGCAGGGGCTGCGGGCAAGGTACAGGGAATGCAGGGGCTCCGGACATGGTACAGTAGATATGGTGCGGATATGGTGCAGGAGATGAAAGGTTGCTGGCATGGTGCAGGAGATGCAGGGGCTGCGGGCATGGTGCAGGAGATGCAGGGTTGCTGGCATGGTGCAGGAGATGCAGGGGCTGCGGGCATGGTGCAGGAGATGCAGGGGCTGCGGGCATGGTGCAGGAGATGCAGGGGCTGCGGACATGGTGCAGGAGATGCAGGGGCTGCGGACATGGTGCAGGAGATGCAGGGTTGCTGGCATGGTGCAGGGGCTGTGGACATGGTACAAGAGATGCAGGGCTGTGGACCTGGTATAAGAGATGCAGGGCTGCAGGCATAGTGTAGGAGATGCAGTGCTGCGGGCATGGTACAGGCTGTACCATGCTCGCAGCACTGCATCTCCTGAGGAGAAGTCTCACTTACCTTTTGGACAAAAGGCGCTTTACATTTAAAAATGGCGCTGCCCAGCGCCAACACATCACTGCGCATGCGACATCTGCACGGGAATAGCCGAACGTGTACGGGCCTTCCCAAGCGGCTATTTTTTTTTTTCACGTGTTAGCAGCCCCAGGGCAGGGGGTACTTGCCGGCCTACCGGGAAATTTCCCGGTATCCCGGTAGGCCTGACCCTTGGGTTATCGCAACAGTTGCTAGTGGCAACGGCTGAGAAATCCCGCCAAGTAACGCCATGCTCTCCCAAGTAATGTACTGGAGTGTCAGTGAAGACGATAGTGTCTACTCTACAGTGATCGGTGAAAGTGTGCTGACAAGTCAAGTTAGCAACGGTAATTGCTATGGGCAACAAACTGACATTTACCCAGGAAACAGTATGTGTTCTCAAGTAAGATGCAGGAGAGTTGATGAAGAAGAAATGGACTGTATTTTACAAAAGGACTGTCTGCTTTACAGTAATCGGTGTAAGTGTGGATGAGGAGAGTGGTGACCCGGGACTCAGGGATTGGTGCATGTTCACACTACATTTACTGTGAAGAAATGTGTTGACCGTGCAATTCATGACAGCGGGACAGTTTTCCTAAACAGTATGGGAGGTCAGTTGGCTTGGGAAGAAAGAAGTGCAGCTGAGGCCCAGGTACAGACGGAAAGGACAGATGTGTGTGTGTGTCGGTGAGCGCAATCTGCTACTCAGTGACATTCATGCTGGCTAAGCAGAGTTGTAGGAGCTGTGAAGAGGTTACTACACTGCTCGAGAAAGGCAGATATTTTCAATGCGCGCTAACAGGTGGAGCCACCGCCAGAGAGTCAGCTAGTCTGGGGTTGCCAATCCGAGAGGAGGAAGAGAGCTGAGACATCACTTCCGCCTTCGGGTGTAGCTGAGGAGCAGACACGTGTGTGGAGGAGCAAGATGGCGGATGCTGGAGTGAGCCAGAGCGCAGGGGCTATCCCACGTGTTGGCGGGAGTGCCTGGAAAGTTGATGGAATCACCGAAGTCGGTCCTGTGGGACACAGGAGTTCAGTTGGTTCAGTTGGTGCCTACTGGGAGACTGGCGCTGTGCAGCAGAGGAGACAAGGAGCATCTCAGGCTGGTATGTAGCCGATGCTGGAATGTTTCTATGCGGGTGGAGGCCTGGAGTCAGTGCGGACATTGCGGTGACTTGCCTGTGCAGGCGGTGCAGAGTGAATGTCAGCCCAGGAAGCTGAGTGTGAGCTGGAAGACAGGATTCACTCAGGAGTTGCTGGGATCCCTGTGGGCAGAGGACGGGGAGTGTTGAGAGTGCTGCTGGAGCCGGGACCAGTGGTGCAGACCTACACTGCCATATGCCAGACCAAGGAGACTCACACCTCGGAGGTGAAGTGTACCCAGATGGTACAGGCCGAGTCGCGGCCAGGAGGAGGGCCAGCAATACCTGCACAGGCAGAACCCATGACTTTCACTAAGGCAGAGGGGAACCAATGGGCCCCCCAGGAGAGAGGCATCCAGTGTGTCCAGTGGAGAGGAGGTCGGAGCCATTGATGTTGGGTCACCCAGCTTCCAGCATCGGTTCGGGTCCTTGGAAGAAGAAATAGATGTGTGGAAGTCGGAGGAAGAGCCGGAGTGGGACTGGGAAGCAGATGAAAGGAGCAGCTCTGTAAGTCCCAGAGGAGACATGGAAGTCTGTGGTACGCATTCAGTGTGCCAAGAACTTGGGGTTCTGTGAGGCCTATGCTACAAGGTCCCAGATTTGTCCCCACCTTGTGCCTACAGCCGGGCTTGGGATAAGAACGAGTCCTTTGCCAAACTCTTTAGGAGAAAAGAGACCCAACTGGGAGAGGAAACAGGCAGACCCTCCCCTGGTTCTCAAGATGCCAGCGTCTTATTCAGAGGAAGGTGGCCTTGGAGTTTGGGTACGATTACCCCTACGCTCCCAGGGAGATTATGCAGGAGACAGAGGCCAAGAGAGAAGAGTGGTGTGACGAGGCAATTTGGGAGTTCCTATACATCCCCAAACCATATCGGAACAAGGAGAGGCCTGAGCTGTGGACCGCCTTTTGTTCTGTGAAGACGAATTGGAACTCAGGGCGGGCCATCTAGATCGTGTGGAGGTTCGCCGCCCAAAGGGAACAGGCCAGGCTTGGTCTATCCATGTCTAGGACCCTAAAGGGAAGGTTGTTTGGATCCCTCATCCCGATCACTATTGTTAACCACTTTACCACCGGAGGATTTTGCTGTCCTACGTCCAGGCCACTTTTGCGATTCGGCACTGTGCGACTTTAACTGACAATTGCGCGGTCATGCAATGCCGTACCCAAACTAAATTTACGTCCTTTTTTTCCCCACAAACAGAGCTTTCTTTTGGTGGTATTTGATCACCTCTGCGCTTTTCATTTTTTGCGATATTAAAAAAAAAATGCGACAATTTTGAAAAGATAACAATATTTTTCTACTTTGACAGTTAAAAAATATCCAATATATTCAATTTTTGTCATATATTTAGGCCAAAATGTATTTAGCTACATGTCTTTGACAAAAAAATTCTCAATGAGCGTATTTTTAACCGCTTTAAGACCGGAAGATTTTACCCCATTCCTGACCAGGCCATATTTTGCGATTCGGCACTGCGTTACTTTAACGGACAATTGCGCGGTCGTGCGATGCTGTACCCAAATTAAATTTGTTCTTTTTTCCCCCACAAATAGAGCTTTCTTTTGGTGGTATTTGATCACCTGTGCGATTTTTACTTTTTGCGCTATATACAAAAAAAGAGCGACAATTTTGAAAAAAATAACAATATTTTTCACATTCACGTTTTATATGAAATTCCCCAAAAAAAAAATGTAAAAATCAATTTTTTTTTAACATTTTAGGCCAATTTGTTTTATGCTACCTATGTTTGGTAAATAAAATCACAAAAAGCGTATTTTGATTGGTTTGCGCAAAAGTTATTGCGTTTACTAACTAAGGGAAAGATTTTTGTCTTTTTTTTTTTAACGAGTAATGGCGGCGATCTGCTTTTTTTTTTTTTTTTTTTGCGGGACTTCGACATTGTGGCGGACAGATCGGACCCTTGACTGACATTTTTGACACTTTTGGGGGTACCAGTGACATTACTACAGTAATCAGTGCTATACATATGCACTGTTACTGTAAAAATTACACTGGCAGGGAAGGGGTTAATTTTTATTGGTGATCAAGGGGTTAATGTATGCCTGGTGCTTACTTACGTGTGTGGGGGGGGGGGGGGTGACTGAGTGACACAAGGACAGATCGCAGGTTCAGCTATGCTGAACCCTGCAATCTGACCCTGCCTGTCACTTAGGAGATCCGCCCGCTTTGTTTACACAAGCGGGCGGATCTCCACACTCGATCCCCGACGATCGGGGAAGAGCAGTGGTGATCACCGCCGCTCCTCCCCTGGCCCGACACCCGCTGTGACTGAATACAGCGGGAGCGAGCCTCTGGCGGCGCGCGCGCCCCCCACAAGGGGAGGAGTCCAGCGACGTAGGTCTACGTCGCTGGACGGAATCGAGCCACTTTGCCGCAGTAGTATCCATGTGAGCGGTCGGTAAGTGGTTAAGGGTGCAGGATCCCAGCCCTGTAGAGACATTGCTGTTACGAGGCTGGCTAGCCCAACAGTTCTTTGAGAAGAAAAGGGGCTGGAGAGCCCGAAGTTTCAGTTATGTTCAAAGTTCAAGTTGTTTTTGGGGTTAAAAACCCTATTCTCATGTTTCCCCCTTTCCCTTCTATCCTTGCAAAAGGGATTGGGAGTCAGCAGAACTGCTACCACTGTGTAGTACCATCAAAAGAGGGTCGACCCTCTAACTCACAACAGTCCAGAGGACTTCATTAGTCACTAATGCCTCGTTTCCACTGATCGGATCGGTTTGGGTCGGTTCGGTACGCTAATTTGAGTGTTTCCATTATGAAAGTGGCCCATACAACCAAACCAAACCGCACCATTCCTGATCCTCCTTCAGATGTAGGGCCATAGGAAATGGTACGGTATGGTTAGGGCGGAGCTACTGGCATCACACGATAGATTCCACTGATTGGCGGACAGGAAAACTTCAATGCTCACGTCAAATGAGAGCTCAAAACAAACACCTTATTTGGTGTAAACCCAGCATGGCCCCTGGTGGCCCGACTTGCAGTGGAAACGCTCACCTGAATAGACCGGACCATTCTAACCCTTCCAAACTGTACCGCCCCGAACCGTTCCGCTCAGTGGAAACGAGGCATTAGTGTCATGCTTCAGTTGTTATCAGAAGCCATCCTTACCAAATGTTCTATCAAGATCCTTTGAGCCAATGTGCCAGGATCACTCATTGGAACATGTCAAGGGACACTTTGCGAAGAAACTTGGGCCAACGGGCCAGTAGCAAAGAGTACAGAAGAAGAGGGTTCCTTTACAAAGATACTTTATTCAAAGGACACTTTGTGAAGATCCTGTTGGGCCAGTGGGCCAGTTGAGAGACCTTTATATGAATTACTGCCTCGAGGAGGAGGTAGTGACTCATGGTCTCTTCAGAGGAGGGATGCCAGTGTGAGGGATCCCTCGAAGAGATATACAAAACTCACAAGTTGGACAAGCTTGCTCAGGCTCCATCAATATTGCTTGTCGCAGAAGAAGACGTGTTGCCTTGGTGTTACAGAAGGAAAGGACACTGTGAACACCAGTCGGGTGGACTCTGCATGTCTTTATTCTGAACTTGTGGGTCTGACTATAATACAAAGAGAGTCAGTGTCCTAGTGCCGAGAAGGGACTGTGCTTATTATTTATTCCCCAAAATGATTCTTGGAGAGAATTGAAATGAAAGTGTGAAGCCTCGTACACACGCGTCGAAATTCGGCAGGGAATTTTCGTCCGACGACCGATCTGCCGATTTTCGGCTTGTTAATATGATGCTTCCGACAACCGACTCCGACTTTTCAGGCCGAAAAAAATCTGGTGTGCAGGCTATAAAATTTTTGTCCTCCGTCAAAACACGTCCGATTTTCGTGCAGTCAGTACAGATTTCGACAGGGAAAAATCTTATGAGCAAGACTGGGCATGGTCAGAGAAGAAAGAACACAAAGAAAGCAAACCAACACATGACATCACTTCTGTAGTAGAATTTTGTCGGTCGACAAAAGTCCAGTGCAGTCTAGGCACATTCCAACCAACAAAACACCACTCTGGACAAAAGACGGACGACCGGTCGGCGGAAAATTGTTGCGTGTGTACTAGGCATTAGATAGTTAGCTTGGCACGGTCTAATTGTTATCTGTTTCAGGAATAACAATGGAACATAGAGTCAAGTGTGCCCTGAGAGGGCCGGGATTGAAGAGAATTTCTACAAGAATGTGCAGTTAGAGATAATATGGTGAGAAGGTCGCCTCTGAGGAGAGGACGGTCTCACTGGTGTAAGTAGCAATCCATCGATTTATGTCCAATGGGGTGCAGCGCTATTTGGCTATATTGCTGAATGGTGCAAAATGACTGTGCAAATGTTAACGTGGTGAATGTTCACAATGCATGGGAAAAATGATGAATAGAGTGCTTGTGATGAATAAATAAATATGTAACGCTACTCCCTTGGGAGCTGCTGGTTATGGGTTCCCCTGGGTTACCATTAGCAACAACATGACAGTTCAGCATTTTCAAAGTGTGTTGGCTCAGTCAGGAAACATTCTAGGAGCTTTGGTTTTTGTGTTTTTATTGAGAACTTGGATGGGAGAAGGGAATGAGTGGGATACTCCAACTTGCATGAACTATGCACAATTTGCTGGGACGACTAGAAAATACTGAGTGCGGCAAGGCCGCTGCTTCACCTTGTCAGTAGCAGTGAAGTAGTAGTTAATGAACTGTTTTTGATACGCTGTACTGTACTGCAGAACAATCTTCAGGGCCCTTCATGGCACCCACTTGGTTCCTATTCTTCAGGGTTCTCTACACGGCACCCCCTTTACTATAATGCTTCCTGCGTGAGCTAGCTCCGTGATCCCCCTGATTTCATTGGAGTGGCCCCCCTTCCTGGCACCCCCTTTGTTCCTATTCTTCAGGGTTCTCTACACGGCACCCCCTTTCCTGTATCACTCTCTGTGTGAGCTAGCTCCTTGATCCCCCTGACTTCATTGGAGTGGCCCCCCTTCCTGGCACCCCCTTTGTTCCTATACTTCAGGGTTCTCTACACGGCACCCCCTTTACTGTAACGCTTCCCGCGTGGGCTAGCTCCTTGATCCCCCTGACTTCATTGGAGTGGCCCCCCTTCCTGGCACCCCCTTTGTTCCTATTCTTCAGGGTTCTCTACACGGCACCCCCTTTCCTGTATCACTCTCTGTGTGAGCTGGCTCCTTGGTCCTCTGACTTCTTTGGAGTGGCCCCCCTTCCTGGGCCGACCCTTTGGAAAATCTCTTGGACACTGTTTTTCCCGAGAGACTCTGCCAGCAGCTCCGCTGGATCTTCTGCAGCTCGGCTCCACACCGGGTTCACTAGGCCGACTTGCCTAAGACCACCTTCCTCACACCTGCAGGAGGAGAGGCAGCCGTCCACCTCCTCCTGGGACTCTGTGCCTCCCGCCAAAGACGCCCTGTCGCATGTCCCCTCAGTATTTATGGTCAATCCCAGGATGCACTGCGGTGGTGCCTTCCCACTGGGACTGCCATAAAACCTGATGTGTCACTGGCTGGGTTTCCTCCACTGTCCAACGAGCTCCCTCATTGGATGCAGTGGGGACACTCCCTCAGACCCAGTGAATCACACCTGGAGACATGCAACGGCCAACCTAACAGATCAGGCACCCTAATGGGCAGAAGGAGCAATAGATGCGTTTGCCTAGCACCTACCTAGGAGGATGCTACAAATAAATAATCAATACAAACCAAGAATAAATAACAATGTATAGATAAGCAAAATATAAAGGTGATATTAATGCGATCTTCTTCGCCTAAGGTGCGACGTGAATAAATCAAATAAAACAGCGGTGACTAGATCTGTCAAAGTGCAAAAGTGCTTTTACAGGTGACAACGGGTGCAAATAAATACCAATGCAAAAATAAATGAATAAATGTGCCGCAACAAAACAGTGACTGATGTCAGTAGCTGGATGAATGAAGGGGCTCAATCCGGTGACCACAATGCAACAAAGTGCAGATCTTCAGTGTGGGTGACACCTTTCAGTGTTCAAGCCGCTCGCCTTACTGCTATACAATTATAGCGTGAAATACAATTCCTTGGCTACGGCTTCACATATGCTGTAATACGTCCTCTCCAATCCTCGTCCTTAGATATTCTTATATATATATTTTATTATATATATATATATATATATATATAATTTTATATTTATTATTATATTTTATATTATTATATTATATTATATTCTCAGATATTCTCCGTGTGGTATATGTAAAAAATAATATTGGAGGTCCACAGCATAATCCCTTTTAACCACTTCTGGACCGGAAGGATTTGCCCCCTTAATGACCAGGCCCTATTTTGCAATTCGGCACTGCGTTATTTTAACCACTTGCCGACCGCCGCAAGTAAATATACTGCGAAGGTCAGCCCCTCACAGGCAAAGTGACGTATATATACGTCACTAGCCTGTGAGGCTCTGGGGAGCGAGCGCGCGCCGCCGGCGGCGTGCTCCCGCGCGGTCACGGACCCCCCCCCCCCGCGCTTGTGACCGGCGGACCCGATGTCCGCCGCTCACTCGGCGATCGGCGGGAGAGAGGGAGAAAGGCAGGCGGCTAATGTAAACAAGCCGCCTGTCATTCTCGCCTGTGTAGAAACACTGATCATTCGGTTCTACTATGTAGGACCGTTGATCAGTGTAACTACAGCTAAAGCCACAGCCAATCACAGTTAGAATCACGCCCCTAGGGACACACATAGCCCCTCCCTCTCAAATAAAGTTAACCCCTTCACTGCCAGTGTAATTTTACAGTAACAGTGCATATGTATAGCACTGATTACTGTAGAAATGTCACTGGTAACCCCAAAAGTGTCAAAAATGTCAGTCAAGGGTCCGATCTGTCCGCCGCAATGTCGCAGTACCGCAAAAAAAAAATCGCAGATCGCCGCCATTACGCGTTAAAAAAAAAACAACAAAAATGACAAAAATCTTTCCCTTTGTTAGTAAACGCGATAACTTTTGCGCAAACCAATCAAAATACGTTTTTTACCAAACATAGGTAGCATAAAACAAATTGACCGAAAATGTTAAAAAATTTTGATTTTTACATTTTTTTGGGGGGGGGAATCTCATATAAAAAAATGTGAAAAATATTGTTTTTTTTGCAAAATTGACGCTATTTTTTTGTTTATAGCGCGTGATCAAAAAATCGCACCGGTGATCAAATACCACCAAAAGAAAGCTCTGTTTGTGGGAAAAAAAGGACGTCAAATTCGTTTAGGTACAGCGTCGCACGACCGCGCAATTGTCCGTTAAAGTCACGCAGTGCCGAATCGCAAAATACCCCCTGGTCGGAAAGGGGGTAAAATTTTCCGGGGCTTAAGTGGTTAACGGACAGTTGCGCGGTTGTGCGACGCTGTACCCAAATAAAATTAACGTCCTTTTTTCCCCACATATAGAGCTTTCTTTTGGTGGTATTTGATCACCTGTGCGATTTTTATTTTTTGCTCTATAAACTAAAAAAGAGCGACAATTTAAAAAAATAAAAACAATGATTTTCACATTCTGCTATAGGAAATTCCCCAAAAAAAAAAAATTAAAATTTAAAAATCTATTTTTTTAACATTTTGGGCCAATTTGTTTCCGGCTACATATTTTTGGTAAAAATAAGCGTATTTTGATTGGTTTGCGCAAAAGTTATTGTGTCTACTAACTATGGGAAAGATTTATGTCATTTTTATTGTTTTGGGTTTTTTTTTACTAGTAATGGCGGCAATCTGCGATTTTTTTTTTTTTTTTTGCGGGATCACCGCCATTACTAGTAAAAAAAAAAAAAAAAAAAAAAATGACATAAATCTTTCCCTTTGTTAGTAAACGCAATAACTTTTGCGCAAACCAATCAAAATACGCTTATTGCGATTTTTTTTTTTTTTTTACCAAAAATATGCAGCAGAAAACAAATTGGCCTAAAACGTTAAAAAAAATTTATTTTTACATTTTTTTTTTGGGAATGTCCTATAGCAGAATGTGAAAAATATTGTTTTTTTTTTTTTTTTTCAAAATTGTCGCTCTTTTTTTGTTTATAACGCAAAAAATAAAAATAGCACAGGTGATCAAATACCACCAAAAGAAAGCTCTTTTTGTGGGAAAAAAAGGACTTCCATTTTATTTGGGTACAGTGCCGCACGACCGCGCAATTGTCCGTTTAAAGGAATGCAGTGCTGAATCGCAAAATAGGGCCTGGTCAGCAAGGGGGCAAATCCTTGCAGTCTTAAAGTGGTTAATGGTTGTGTGTTAAATTATTTGGAGGGGACAGCAAATTTACACTGTTATACAATCTGTACACTCACTACTTTACATTGTAGCAAAGTGTCATTTCTTCAGTGTTGTCACATGAAAAGATAGAATAAAATATTTACAAACATGTGAGGGGTGTACTCACTTTTGTGAAATATTGTATGTTCAGATTGGAAAGCCCATATGTTCATCGGGCATTGCAGAGATCTGTGTTAAAGTAGTTGTAAACTCCTGAGTACTGTTTGTACCTATAGGTAGTGGCGGCTTTGTTTTTGGGGGGGGGCGCAAAATGAAAAATGTAATAGGCATTGCTTCGTGGCAAAAAATTGCATAACTTTCAGGTCACACAGGTGTGAAAGGGGCCTTCAGTAATCAAGGCACAGTGCCTTGAAGAAGTATTCATAGTCACCCCTTCAAATAATCCACATTTTGCCCCATGCTATATCTCCATATATTACCTATTCGTACAGGAATTGTCCCATGCTATATATCCATATATTACCTATTAGTACAGGAATTGTCCCATGCTATATATCCATATATTACCTATTAGTACAGGAATTGCCCCATGCTATATCTCCATATATTACCTATTAGTACAGGAATTGTCCCATGCTATATATCCATATATTACCTATTAGTACAGGAATTGTCCCATGCTATATATTCATATATTACCTATTAGTACAGGAATTGTCCCATGCTATATATTCATATATTACGTATTCGTACAGGAATTGTCCCATGCTATATATTCATATATTACCTATTAGTACAGGAATTGTCCCATGCTATATATATTTATATATGACCTATTTGTACAGGAATTGTCCCATGCTATATATTCATATATTACCTATTAGTACAGGAATTGTCCCATGCTATATATATTTATATATGACCTATTAGTACAGGAATTGTCCCATGCTATATATTCATATATTACCTATTAGTACAGGAATTGTCCCATGCTATATATTCATATATTACCTATTCGTACAGGAATTGTCCCATGCTATATATTCATATATTACCTATTAGTACAGGAATTGTCCCATGCTATATATTCATATATTACCTATTAGTACAGAAATTGTCCCATGCTATATATATTTATATATGACCTATTTGTACAGGAATTGCCCCATGCAATATATTCATATATTACGTATTTGTACAGGAATTGTCCCATGCTATATATTCATATATTACCTATTAATACAGGAATTGTCCCATGCTATATATTCATATACTACCTATTAGTACAGGAATTGTCCCATGTTATATATATTCATATATTACCTATTAGTACAGGAATTGTCCCATGCTATATATCCAAATATTACCTATTAGTACAGGAATTGTCCCATGCTATATATTCATATATAGTAATTAGTATATTAATAATGGGGAATATCTGAATATATTGCATAGGGCAATTCCTGTACTAATGGGGAATATCTGAATATATTGCATGGGGCAATTCCTGTACTAATGGGGAATATCTGAATATATTGCATGGGGCAATTCCTGTACTAATAGGTAATAAGTAAGAAGACCTAGGCAGAAGTCCATCCATCCAAGTTTATCTGGTGTGCTTGCATTGGACAATTTTTGTACTAATGGGGAATATCTGAGAATATATTGCATGGGACAATTCCTGTACTAATGGGGAATATCTGAATATATAGCATGGGACAATTCCTGTACTAATAGGTAATATATGGATATAAAGCATGGGGCAATTCCTATACTAATGGCCCATTAGTATAGGAATTGCCCCATGCTATATATTCATATATTACGTATTCGTACAGGAATTGCCCCATGCTATATATTCAGATATTCCCCATTAGTACAGGAATTGTCCCATGCTATATATTCAGATATTCCCCATTAGTACAGGAATTGTCCCATGCTATATATTCAGATATTCCCTATTAGTACAGGAATTGCCCCATGCTATATATTCAGATATTCCCCATTAGTACAGGAATTGTCCCATGCTATATATTCAGATATTTCCCATTAGTACAGGAATTGCCCCATGCAATATATTCAGATATTCCCCATTACTAATAGGAAGGCCGCCCATGCCATTTCTTCAGAGCTCTGTGCCATTACCAGCGGCTCCCACACTCATGTTGCAGGAATAAAGTCACACAGGTCAGGCCAGTAGCACAGCCGGAGTCCGCAGACCCCGAAGGAAGACGGGGGAAGATGGATGCGGCCTCCAGCGGGGACAACGTGGGCTTCTTTTGCAGGTAAGTGTCACATAATGTGCTAGTATGCATTTACTTTGCAGGTAAACAAAAATCTTTTTTTTTTTCAAGACTTTATTTCCTTTTTTATCTGAACGGTCACATTAATTTATTGGCCTGGACTAGGCACTCATGCCAATAGCTTTCTGCCAGGGGAGCAATGTTGTTGGCCAATATAAATTCAACTTCTGGATGTGCTTTGCATCCAATGTCCATGTGGATGCTTTCTATCTGGGCTTGTACCCAAAAAGATAACCTGCCAGGATCATAAAAAAAATAATGGTAGCCACCACTGGCGTCTAATTTTGGAAGCTGCACCCCTTACTTTTTGCTTTACTGGTTAGTAAATCTCTAACCCAGCACTAATTTTCGGCCAATAAAATGAGCACTGCATTTATGAAGACCTGGAAAATAGAAAGGTCTGCTGAGCAAATGGCTGCGTTTTTGATGTAGCTCAACGTGTAGAGCGCTCATCTTGCAGCTTCGTGGTTGTGTGTTCAGATCTGTGTGCCAAAAACCTGTTTTTAGGTTTCATGAGTCACCAAATATTTTTCACTTGTTCTCATCATGTTGTATTTGGTATATAGTTCTATAGAGAAGATGTTTTGCTGGCTAGAGCCTGTGGAGCGTCATGTTGGTGTGCTGGCTTTGGATGCCAAAAGCCTTGGATTTCTTAGTTCAAATCTAATTTGGTAACAATAATGGAAAATTGTTACCAATACTTACCGTAATTTTCCTTTCCTGGCCAGTCCTCACGTCAGCACACCTGGGTTTGCTCCTCCTGCGAACCCTCAGGACCACCCTTATCCTAGCTTATAAAAGAGGGCCCTCCCATTCCCTCTTGTTCTGTATTTAGCGGTGACAGGCCACTTAGGGAGGGTTCCAAGGTTGTGCTGACGTGAGGACTGGCCAGGAAAGGAAAATTACGGTAAGTATTGGTAACAATTTTCCATTTTCCTGGCCAGCCCCACGTCAGCACACCTGGGATTTACCTAGCTATGTAGGGCGGGATAATGACATAAAAGAACAGTCCTTTTTAATGCTCTATGAATAGACTTTATTTCGTTTGTAAAGGTGCCGTCACTACTGCCGTTCCAAATCTTGTTGTATTGGTTGACATCACGTCCAAGTTATAGTGTCTGGCGAAGGTCCCACAGGAGCTCCAGCTGGCTGTCTTGCATATTTCCTCCACCGACACTTTGGCGAGTGCTGTCTATGAGGTCGCCACACCTCTAGTTGAGTGCGCACGTAATATTTGTGGAGGAGCTAGGCCCTGTTGCTTGTATGCCAGGTTAATTGTCCTGGTAATCCAAGTCGATATGAGTCTTGCTGATGCAGCTTCCTCTCTTCTAGGACCTGCTGGCAGAATAAATAGGCCATCTGACTTTCGTATTTGCTGGGTGCGTTGTAGGTATGTCGCAAATAAGCTGACCATATCTAGTGGCCTCAGGTCTAGCTCATCTGTCTGTTCTGGTGGTTGTGTGAAAACTTGGTAGGATCGATTCCCAATTTAAGTGGAACTCCGAGACTACCTTAGATATTAAGGCTGGTGAGGGCCGCAGGATAACTTTGTCTGCCAGAACAAGACAAAATGGCTGTCTGCAAGAAAAGGCTGCTAGTTCAGAAACCCTTCTGGCTGATGTGATAGCTGTAAGAAAGGCTATTTTTGATGTTAAGAACCACAAGGGGCATGTCTCGGTGGGGACGAACGGAGGTTGGAGCAGGGCTTTTAGCACTATGCCCAAGTCCCAAGTTGGGAAGAGGTTCTTTCTCGGAGGCTGTATTCTCATTGTCGCTTTGAGGAATTGTCTTATTAGGGGTTCTTCTGCCCACCTGTGACCTGTGAATGCTGATAATGCAGACACTTGTACTTTGATTGTATTGTAGGCCAAGCCCACTTCTAGGGCTGTTTGCAAGAAGCTTAGTACATTCTTGATCTCTGGCATGGACGGGGAAAAGGCCCGTTCTGTAGCAAAGGTTACAAATCTCTCCCACACTCTTGTATATGTAGAATTTGTAGATGCCTTCCTTGCCCTCAATAATGTGGTGATTACTTCCTCGGAGAGTCCCTGCGACCGCAATCTGGCCGATTCAAGAGCCAAGCCGCTAGTTGCAGCCTCCCTGGATTCTGATGTGTCCACTGTCCCCGTTTCAATAGGTCTTTCTTCAGGGGCAGCGCTATTGGCGGGGCTGCCGCCATCTGTAATAGCAATGGAAACCAGGGTCTTCGAGGCCAGAAGGGTAGTATGAGGATGGCATGTGTCCCCTCTTTTGCGATTTTCAATAATGTCTTCAAAATGAGTGGAAACGGAGGGAAGATGTATACTAGTGGGAACGTCCATGGAATTGAGAATGCATCTTGTGCTATCGCTTTGTGGTTCTTGAACCTTGTTACAAATTTTGGCAGCTGTGCATTCTCTGATGTTGCCATTAGATCCACGGAGGGTGTTCCCCATTCGGCGAAAATTGGTTCCAGGTAGCATCTGTTGACCGCCCACTCGCTGCTGGTAGGGAAATTCCGACTCAGCTGATCTGCAAGGATGTTCTGTCTGCCTGGAATGTAGATCGCTGTCAGGGCCTCCAGCCGTGTCTCGGCCCAGACAAAAATCCTGGTTGTCAATTGCAGTAAAGAGAGGCTTCTGGTTCCTCCTTGTCGGGCTATGTAGGAGACTGCCGTTTGATTGTCCAACCTTAGTTGGACTTGGGCTCCTTGAATCAAGTCTTCGAAAGCACGCAGGGCTAGGAAGGCTGCTTGCAACTCCAGGAGATTGGAGTGTCTTGTCTCGATTGTTTGCCATCTGCCCTGAATCTGCCTGCCGAGGCAGTGGGCCCCCCAGCCCCGGAGACTGGCATCCGAAGTTATTGTTATCCACTCCCCTGGGCTGAGGGGCATGCCTTGCGACAGGCTGTCCGGTGAACTCCACCATACTAGGTTCTGGCGGATTCGAGTTGGCAACCTGATCCTCTGATCTAAGGATGCGCCATCCCACTGACAAAGGAATGACGTCTGAAAAGCTCTTGCATGGAATCTTGCCCAAGGTACTGCGGGGGTCGCTGCCGTAAACATTCCTAGAAGTGTCATGCAGTCTCTTGCTGATAGTGCAGGAGCACTCATTATGCTGTCGATACAAGCCATCAGTTCGGCCACCTTGCGATTGGGTAAGAAGATCCGTCCCTTTTGTGTATCGAATATTAGGCCCAGGTACTCCATTCTTCGAGATGGTATTAATTGACTCTTTTGAGCATTCACCAGCCAACCAAAATTGGCGAGAATTTGTAATACTTGATCGCGATGTCGCGTTAATTCTGTAATTGATTGGGCTACCACCAGAATGTCGTCCAAGTAGTGGTAGATCCTTATCCTTTTTAGACGAATGTTTGCAATGGTGGCTAACAGAACCTTGGAGAAGACTCTGGGAGCCGTGCTGATTCCGAAAGGCAAGCATCTGAATTGATAATGGTCTTCTCCCAAAGTGAACCTCAGATACCTCTGGTGGTGTTTGTTGATTGGAATGTGCAGATATGCATCTGCGAGATCGATTGATATCATCCAATCGTCTGGCTGTATCACTGATATATTCGTATATATGGACTCCATCCTGAATCCCTGAGGTTCGATGAATAAGTTTAGCGATCTCAGGTCCAGGACTGGCCTGAGGTCTCCCGATGCCTTGGGAACCAAGAATATTGGGGAATAAACGCCTCTTCCCTGCTGTTGTGGCGGTACTGGTATGATTGCCTGTTTCTGACACAATTCTTCTACATATCCTATTAAAAATTCTTGCTTCTTTTGGTCCTGTGGCCATCTTGTCTGGACAAATATGTTCGGTGGTTTTTGCCGAAAGACTATCTTGTAGCCCGTCTTTATCGTACTTTGGACCCATTGGTCCTTGACTTCGTCCGTCCATACCCTCCAAAAGGCCGTCAGCCTGGCCCCCACCTGGAGGGGTCGGACGGATGCACCGTCAAAAAGACTTCTCGGCCTTCTTCGCCGTTTGCGCAGCTCGTGACTTTACACCCCTCAAAAAGGAGCTCTGCGTTCCTCTCCATTGGCCCCTTGCATATTCTCGACCAGGCCTATATGATCTTGCCTCACGCGCTCTTCTGAAATCTGTCTGTCCTGGACGGAAGGATGGTTGTCTCTTCTTTGCTCTCTGTGGTAAGAGTCCCGTCTTACCTCCCGTTGCACGCTTAATTGCTTCCTCTAAGGTCTTTCCAAAAAGTATCTTACCGTTAAACGGAATATTGCAAAGTGCCTGTTTTGATGCACTGTCAGCCGCCCAGTGCCGCAGCCAGAGGGCTCTCTTTGCTGTCACCGAGTGCACCATAAGCCTCCCTAACAGCTTTACGAGGTCTATGGAGGCCTCCGCCAGGAAGGCTGCTGTCAGATTTAATTCTTCCAAAGCTGTAACAATCCTGGCTCTCTCTACTCCTGAGTTAAGTGCGGTCTCCACATTCGTGACCCATACCTTAACGGCTCTGGAGATGGAGGCCAATGCTATGCTCGGGCGGCAGGCCATACCAGCAACCGAGTAGATCTTTTTAAGATCAGCATCCGCCCGTCGATCCATTGGGTCCCTGAAGGTTGCGGAGTCTTCTAAAGGAAGAGACATCTGCCTTGCCAAACGCTGCAGGGCTGCGTCTACCCCCGGCGGAGATTCCCAAAACTCGGCATCCACGGTCTTAAAAGGGTATAACTTAGAAAAACGATTCTGGGTGTTCGCTTTCTTCTCTGGTTTCCCCCATTCTTCTTCCAACAATTCTCGTATTTCTGTCATGAAAGGAAAAGCCGCTCCCTGCTTCTTCAGGGTCGGGAAATATCTCCTTACTTTTTCTGGTGGCTGGGAGTCTTGCTCCCACTCTATGGCTTCCTTTACCGCTGTGTCATATGGTTCTATGAACTGAAAATCAAACATATGTTCCTCTAGATCCTCTGATTCCGAAGAGGTTCCTGAAGAAATTTCCAGCACTGGCGGTGATCCCTTTCTGTACTCTGGGTTACTCCCTGTTTTAGGCCTGCTTCTAGGCGTACTTGTACTAGCCACCAGGTGTATGCTATCTGCCACGGCTTCGTGGATGTATTCTTTAATCTTGTTTGCCTCTGCCTCCTTGTCTGGGGCCACATCTTTAATGCACTCGGCACACAGGAGTTTTCCAGGAGCAGCAGGAGCCGTACAGGCCCATCATAAGCCCTCTGCGGGTCGACCTTTGGACCTCCTTGGCTCCATGTCTGGAGACTTACTAGCGTGCGACCTGCTCGGAGATTGAGGCGCCTGGCTAGAGCGAGGTTCAGGTGGAGGTGAACCAGATCGTTGGCGGGTCTTTTCCTTATGCGAATGCTTCTTTTTAGGGCTCTTGCTCCTAAAAGACAAACACCCTTTAAATATGGTGTATGCACTCTTTTCACCGTCTAGTCCCTCGTAGCCCCCTCCTACCTTTCCGACGATCTTCGTGCCTTCTGTGGCTGTGGCGAGCTCATGCTAAAAAAGAGGAACGTAAGATAAGCTTATTTCCTCCGTTTCCCCTCACCCTAACTTTCTCTAACTTAATAAAATCTAGATGAAATATGTTAAATACACAGAGATAAGAAAAATAAAAAGACACTTTTTTCTAGCTCCATCTCTTTTTTTTTTTTTTTTTTCATAAAAAGATACTGCTTACCTGTATAGAATAGACAGCACCAGCAGGTGGCAGCAGAGAGTTGACGAGCTTGAAAGGAAGAAACTGTCAAGTCTGGGAACCACTGGGAGGCAGCAGAGAGCTACTACAAGGCAGACAAGGATAGGAGAGAGAGAGTGAGTCATAGGAAGTAAACACAGCTTATGGAACCTAGTTATCTCTCTGCACTGACCTGCACATGGACAGAAAATGAAATGGCTCTCTGCATCGCTGCCATTGTGGCTTCCCCTCTTATGCAGGGCGGTTGCTAGGCTACACCCACCGCCCAGAGCTCCACCTCCTCTGATATCACTGCCAGTGAATATATAAGCCAGGGAGAGCGGCCGGAGCATCCCTAATAGCTGCAAACAGGTGAGGGGAAACGAGCTGAGCACACCACAGCCTCTCCACCATACTATTAGGCTCTTTAAGCCATTCATGCCCGCAGCCCCGGCACTCAGGGCGTCCAGGGTTTTAAGAGGATTTACCTCTATCAGTCTGGACCTACCAATACCAGGAGAGGCTAAACCTGGGTGGGAAGGTTCGGCAGGGGGGGGGATCCATTCTCACTTGTAGCTTGCTTCAGGTGGCCTGGAGACCAAAAAAAGGAGAACAAGAGGGAATGGGAGGGCCCTCTTTTATAAGCTAGGATAAGAGTGGTCCTGAGGGTTCGCAGGAGGAGCAAACCCAGGTGTGCTGACGTGGGGCTGGCCAGGAAAAAGTGTTTTATGTGCCACTAAATATGTTTCAATTGTTCTCATTGTGCCGTTTCAGTATATAGCTCTACAGACCAGCAATACTGCTAACCAGAGCCTGTGGTGCGTGTTGTAAGTGTGCTGATGTTCACTGCATAAAGCCTTGGATTTGTTGGTTCGATTCCCTGATGAGGCAAAGCTTTTATGTTTCAAAGGCTTAGAGAGCCTAGATCCATGATATAGGTCCACGAGCAACTATTACTGATATCTACTGGTTCTGTGGCGCAGTGTGTAGGCTCCTGAAGTTTGAACCAGGAGGTTGTGGGTTCAATTCCCACCAATGTCCAAAGATTGATGGTTCCTTAAAGTAGCACTTTGAGGTTTGTGTAAAGGGCGGATGAAATTGTAAAGACCACAATGAAGTGGTCAGGACTTGATTGCGTTGGTGGTGCGGGCCACCAGTGGTTGGGGCATGAGAGAGTCTGTGACCCTAAGCCTGGGGGCAGGAATACTGTGAAGGAAAAGGGCATGTTGCTAAAAAATATGAGTTTTATGGTAAAATGTAAAAAAAAGTGTATATTGTGATCTTCCTTGGCCTTCCCCTTCCCCTTCAGCCTACTGGGGAGCTTTGGTCACCTCTTTTCATCATGTCCCCCTTTGGCCTACTGGGGGGCTTTGGTCACCTGGTTCCATCATGTCCCCCTTTGGCCTACTGGGGGTCTTTAGTCACCTGGTTTCATCATGTTCCCCTTTGGCCTACCTACTGGGGAGCTTTAGTCACCTGGTTCCATCATGTCCCCCTTTGGCCTACTGGGGGTCTTTAGTCACCTGGTTCCATCATGTCCCCCTTTGGCCTACTGGGGGGCTTTAGTCATCTGGTTCCATCATGTCCCCCTTTGGCCTACTGGGGGGCTTTAGTTAGCTGGTTTCATCATGTCCCCCTTTGGCCTACTGGGGGGCTTTAGTCACCTGGTTCCATCATGTCCCCTTTGGCCTACTGGGGGGCTTTAGTCACCTAGTTCCATCATGTTCCCCTTTGGCCTACTGGGGGGCTTTAGTCACCTGGTTCCATCATGTCCCCCTTTGGCCTACTGGGGGGCTTTAGTTAGCTGGTTTCATCATGTCCCCCTTTGGCCTACTGGGGGGCTTTAGTCACCTGGTTCCATCATGTCCCCCTTTGGCCTACTGGGGGTCAACCACATCATAGTTACACAGTGAGAAGGTCTGTGCCTTAACCTCTCATTACACAGGGACACCCCTTTGCTACCTTGCTGTTCCGCCCCCAAACAGCTCTTAGTAGACACCTGGTTTGATCTGCTTTGGGAATCGAACTTATGGCCTTCAGATTCCACGTTCACCGCCCTACATGCTGCGCCACAGATCTGGATGCTCAAACCTGCCAGCAGTGCCTATACATCCTAAATCCAAGCTGAAAAGTGTAGTAACCCATAGCAACCAATAGCAACCAATATGACGAGGATTCAAAAGAAGATTGGTTGCTATTGGTTTCAACAGTTTATACAACGTTAATAAATAAGTGTTAAAACGTGACCACCTCTGGATTTGAACTGATGAACCTTTCGTTTGGGAGATCACCAACATAACCCCAAGGCTATAGTCTCAGGCAGCTCACACCGCAGTTTTAATATCATGACATACCATATCACCAGTGGATTCATGTTCAAATATACTGAATTGCCATCATCTAACAGAAACTAGTCTCTCAGTTGACCTTCCAAAGGATATTTCCATCTAGTAAAACTATATTTTTAAGAATACTTCTTCAAAATTTGGAAATTTAATACATTTTGGAAATTTAATAAATGAATAATGGGAACGTGATTGCTTGGGGATTCGAACTTGCACATTTCTCGTTGGTGAGAACAGCAGTAAACATGCAGAGCCATTGTCTCAGATGGTGGGCGGGGCCTAACACTAGCGCTTTAATCTTCTGAAATCACACATGACTAGGGGTTTAATAGTTGAATATTATACTAAATTACTAGAAGCGATAGAATTGCTAGAAATTGCTATGAAGAGGATTGGTTGCTATTAGCTTCAGTAGTTTTTACAAAATTAATAAATAAAAGAAACTGGAAAGGTGAGATTTGAACTCACAACCATCTCCTTTGGGAGATCACCACCATACCCCCAAGGCTATAGTCTCATATGGTAGCCGAGCCTCAAACCAGAGTAGTAATATCATGACATACCATATGATCAATGGATTAATGTTCAAACATTGTTCTAAATAGCCATCATCTAACAAACCTAGTCTCCCAGTTGACTTTCCAAAGGATATTCCCATCTGGTATAACGGTATTTTCAAGAATACGTTACTTTGATTGGGTACAATAACTCAAAGCAACCATAATGAAATAATACCTAGTCTGAAAGTTGATTGGGTATTATGGGCTTCTTCAAAATTTGGAAATTTAATAATGAGAACGTGGTTGCTTGGGGATTCGAACTTGCACATTTCTCGTTGGTGAGAACAGCAGTATACATGCAGAGCCATTGTCTCAGATGGTGGGCGGGGCCTAACACTAGCTCTTTAATCTTCTGAAATCACACATGACTAAGGGTTTAATAGTTGAACATTATACTAAATTGCTAGAAGCGATACAATTTCTATCCTAACACAACCTAGTCTCCCAGTTGACCTTCCAAAGGATATTCCCATCTGGTATAACGGTATTTGCAAGAATATGTTCCTTTGATTGGGTACAATAACCCAAAGCAGCCATAATGAAATAATATCTAGTCTGAAAGTTGATTGGTTATTATGGGCTTCTTCAAAATTTGGAAATTTAATAATGAGAACGTGGTTGCTTGGGGATTCGAACTTGCACATTTCTCGTTGGTGAGAACAGCAGTATACATGCAGAGCCATTGTCTCAGATGGTGGGCGGGGCCTAACACTAGCGCTTTAATCTTCTGAAATCACACATGACTAGGGACTTAATAGTTGAATATTATACTAAATTGCTAGAAGCGATAGAATTGCTAGAAATTGCTATGAAGAGGATTGGTTGCTTTTAATTTCAGCAATTTGTACAAAATTAATAAATAATTGAAAGTGGAAAGGTGAGATTTGAACTCACAACCATCTCGTTTTCGGGAGATCACCACCCTACCCCCAAGTCTAATGTCTTCTGTGGTAGGCGGGGCCGGAAACCAGAGTAGTAATATCATGACATACCATATGATCAATGGATTCATGTTCAAACATTGTGCTAAATAACCATCATCTAACAAAACCTAGTCTCCCAGTTGACCTTCCAAAGGATATTCCCATCTGGTATAACGGTATTTTCAAGAATATGTCCCTTTGATTGGGTACAATAACCCAAAGCAACCATAATGAAATAATACCTAGTCTGAAAGTTGATTGGTTATTATGGGCTTCTTCAATATTTGGAAATTTAATAAATGAATAAGGAGAACGTGGTTGCTTGAGGATTCGAACTTGCACATTTCTCGTTGGTGAGAACAGCAGTATACAAGCAGAGCCATTGTCTCAGATGGTGGGTGGGGCCTAAATCCAGAGCTTTAATATTCTGAAATCACGCATGACTAGGGGCTTAATAGTTGAATATTATACTAAATTGCTAGAAGCGATAGAATTGCTAGAAATTGCTACGAAGAGGATTGGTTGCTGAGAGTTGATTGGTTATTAAAGGCTTCTTCAGTTTATGTAACTTTAATAAATGAATCATGAAAAGGTGGTTTGCTTGAGGATTTGAACTTGCGAATGAACCGTTTGGGAGATCAGTGGCATAACACGCAAGGCTATTGTCTCAGATGGTGGGTGGGGGGGCTTAAAATTAAGGCTTTAGTATCATGAAATAACACAGGACTAGGGGCCTGATATTTGAAAATGTTACTAAATTGCTACCATCAGACACTAGACTTGTCTGCCACTTGGCTTAGAAGAAATTCCCATTTGGTAAAACATTACTTTTAAGAGTCCATTGCCATGAACCACAGGGCATTATCCTAAATGTTGCCACCAAAGTGCAGTAATCCATAGCATTTAATAAGAAAGGATAAGTCCTCTCTCTGAAAGTTGATTGGTTGCTTTTGGTTTCTGCCCTTTTAATAAATGAATCTGAAAAGGTGGTCACCTGTGGATTTGAACTTGCAACCATTTTACTTGCTAACCCAGAGTCTTACATACAATGCCACTGCCTCAGATGGTGAGTGATGTCCAAAACTAGACCTTTAATGTATTGGAATACCATATGTCAAGTGCATTGATATTGACACAATTTGCTAAACTGCTACCATCAGACTTAGACAAATCTCTCATTCGGCCTACAGGAAATTCCAATCCGGCAAAACTGTACCTTCAAGAGTCCATTGCCACAAACCACAGGGCACTATCCCAACTGCTGCCTACAAAGTGCAATAACACATCGCAACCAATATAGAAGGACACCTTGTCTCAAAATGAATTGGTTGCATCAGGTTTCTGCAACTTTAATAACTTATGGTTATTATTAACTTATGGTTATTATGGGCTTCGAAATGTAATAAATGAATAATGAGAAGGTGGTCGCTTGAGGATTCGAACTTGCACATTTCATGTTTGTGAGAACAGCAGTATACATGCAGGGCCATTGTCTCAGATTGTGGATGGGGCCTAAAACTAGAGCTTTTATATTCTGAAATCCCACATGACTAGGGGCTTAATAGTTGAAAATTACACTAAATTGCTAGAAGCGCTAGAAATTTCTATGAAGAGGATTGGTTGCTATTAGTTTCAGCAGTTTGTACAAAAGCAACAAATAAACGAAACTGGAAATGTGAGATTTGAACTCACAACCATCTCGTGCGGGAGATCACCATCATACCCCAAAGGCTAGAATCTCATATGGTAGGTAGAGCCTCAAACCAGAGTAGTAATATCATGACATACCATATGATCAATGGATTCATGTTCAAACATTGTTCTAAATAGCCATCATCTAAAAAAACCTAGTCTCCCAGTTGACCTTCCAAAGGATATTCCCATCTGGTAAAACGGTATTTTCAAGAACACATTAGCTTGAGCATTATCTGTATTTGCTGCTTGCAACCCAAAGCAACCATAATGACAATAATACCTAGTCTGAAAGTTGATTGGTTATTACAGGCTTCTTCAGTTTATGTAACTTTAATAAATGAATAATGAGAAGGTGGCTGCTTGAGGATTTGAACTTGCACATGTCCCGTTTATAAGAACGGCAGTATACATGTAGGGCCATTGTCTCAGATGGTGGGTGGGGCCTACAACTAGAGCTTTAATCACACATGACTAGGGGCTTAATAGTTGAATATTATACTAAATTGCTACCATCAGACCCTAGACTAGTCTGCCACTTGACTTAGAGGAAATTCCCATTTGGTAAAACTGCCATGAACCACGGGACACTATCTCAACTGGTGCCTATAAAGTGCCGTTGATTGATTATTATAGGCTTCTTCAGTTTATGTAACTTTAATAAATGATTTATGAAAAGGTGGTTTGCTTGAGGATTTGAACTTGCAAATGTACAGTTTGTGAGATCAGTGGCATACACGGAATGCTATTGTCTTAGATGGTGGGTGGAGCTTAAAACTAAGGCTTTAGTACCATGAAATAACACGTGACTAGGGGCCTAATATTTGAAAATGTTACTAAATTGCTACCATCAGACACTAGACTTGTCTGCCACTTGGCTTAGAAGAAATTCCCATTTGGTAAACTATACTTTCATGAGTTTATTGCCATGAACCACAGGACATTATCCTAAATCAATCCGCCGATCCCCGCTGAGCAGGCGGATGACAGCTCCGTTTCTGCTTACTTTGCAGAGACAGACCGGTCAGATCCCCACTCTCCTCTATGGGAGATCAGATGAAAATGGATTAGGAAGGAATTTATTCCCCTGCTGGAACAAATTGGATCATGCTTTGCTGGGGTTTTTCGCCTTCCTCTGGATCAACTGTGGGTAAAGGATTGTGTATATGGCATTGTATGGTTGGGTTTTCTTTTTTGTTTTCTGTTTTTTATTGGTTGAGCCAGATGGACTTGTGTCTTTTGTCAACCTAACTATGTAACCAATATCATGCAACATAACAAAATTTCAACAACCACAATTTTATTCTCCAGGGTCTCTGCTTTCAGAAAATATTTGTTTAAAATAATTTTTAGTGGAAAAAAAAATGCAGATTTTAATGTGTGCAAAAAAATAAAAAAAATTAGACAAATGATTAAAGAAAGGCCTTTGACATAAAGCAATCAAGCGGTGTTTATAAAACCAATTTCAAACCAAACTTTCAATCTTTTGAAAAGCTTCTCCTCCTATCAGCAGCTCCCGGCTGTCATTTCCTCGTCTTCCTTGTGGATGACCTGGCTTTACTTCCTATCTACGCCATGCATTTGTCATCCTCTTGAGATCCGCCCATATCGGTCATGATGATCCGTGTCTCCTCGGAAGGCAGGGTGCACCATACCATGAGAACGGCCTCACAGCCATGGAATGAGGACTGCAAGATTGTCTTGGCTCCTGGAATGTGTCAGGAAGCCCGGCCCTTATATGAGAGGGCTTCACATACTTCTCTTGTTGAGGCTTACTCTGATTTTATTGCACACTGTAAGACACAATGAGAAAGTCCTCTCTTACATCTCTGACTCGTGGTCCCTCATTGAGTAGACAGGTTGCGCAAGAATGGCACAAGTGCCTATTGGTCTTGCTAGCAGCAGGGCTGGACAAACTATCTGGATCAAGCAGGGAAATATCATTAGTGGACCACAGCGGAGCTGGAGAGTCAGATTGGCACCAGTGAGCAGGAGGCAAGAGCAGGCTGGCACAGGCAACAGCAGGCTGGTGGCAGAAAGTCGGGGAGCTGACACCATCGGAATGTAGGCAGAGGCTCGCAGCAGGTAGTCCAGCAGCGATTGGGACAGGAGCCCCATCCCCATAACCCTGGGCGGCAGTTGCGGGGGTCTTCAGGCAGGGGGCATATCAGAATCTGGAAGGCCCCCTTTGAATAAGTATGGGGTACATTGTATACATAGTTAAAGTTGATCCAGGGATTAATATCCGACTGACTCTCGGGGGATCAGGAAGGAATATTTTCCCCTGCTGTAGCAAAATGGATCATGCTTTGCTGGGGTTTTCTTCGCCTTCCTCTGGATCAACTGCGGATATATGATTGTGTATATGGGATTGTATGGTTGGGTTTTCTTTACTGTTTTTTTGTTTTTTATTGGTTGAGCTAGATGGATTTGCGTTACATAGTTAGTCAGGTTGAAAAAAGACACAAGTCCATCTGGCTCAACCAATAAAAAACAAAAAAAGAGTAAAGAAAACCCAACCATAAAATCCTATATACCCAATCCTATACCCGCAGTTGATCCAGAGGAAGGTTAAAATCCCCAGCAAAGCATGATCCAATTTGCTACAGCAGGGGAAAAAATTCCTTCCTGATCCCCTGAGAGGCAATCAGGTATTCCCTGGATCAACTTTACCTATAAATATTAGTACCCATATATGTCTTGTGTCTTTTTTCAACCTAACTATATATACAATATATAACTATATATGCTCATTCAACCAAAAAAGTTTTAAAATGAAATAAAAACACAATTTTTGACAATTCCTTTATTAAAAATAAAAAACAATGTCCCCCCGATATAGATCCATCGTCAATGAACGACGTCCTCTGCACTGGTGGACCTGAAAAAGAAGAAAACAAAAAAAGACTCAGCCCCCGAGGAAGGCTATAGCCGCCTGCCTGCTCCTAAATATTTAAGGGGCAGATCCACCTGGCAACTTAACCTGGTGGCATCGCCTCAATGTGACATCACCAACTGGCTGACCTGCTTCTTAACAACCAGCTATTCACTGTGCCCTGATTGGGCAAAGCCTTGCACCTGACTAGCGGTCCCCCTCCTGGATCCTACCGGGCCACATGTCCTCAACATTGGGGGTGGGTGCTTTGGAGCAGGGGGTGCTCGATGGCCCCCACAGCCCAAATTACCTTGACCTCCATGTTGATGGGGACAAGGGCCTCTTCCCAAAAGCCCTGGTCGGTGGGCCTGGTGGTTGTGGTGGGTCTGCGGGCAGGGGGCTTATCAGAATCTGGAATCCCCCTTTAACAAGGGGGGCGCCAGATCCATATGAATGAGTATGGGATACCTTGTACCCCTACCCATTTACCAAAAAAGAAGTGTAACACAAAAAACAAGAGATGTTTTTTGACAAGTACTTTATTAAAAATTAAGAATGTCCCCCCCATCCTAGCTTCTTAGTGTTTTCTTTCTCCAGATCTGCCCCTGATGTATTCTTCCTCTGGTCTTCATCCTCTGCTGAGGTCTTCTTCCTCCGATATTCCCCCTCTGGTGATGTGGTCTGCTGCCGCCACCGACCCGCTAATAATAAAAAAAACAGATCCTCCCTCTGAAGCGGAAACCCACCATTGTGTCAGCTCCGTTGTCTGCCAGTTCTTATATAGCTATGGGGTATGGCCATCCGGTGATGCCACCCAGAGGCCCAGCTCCTTGTGACATCACAGGTTTTTTATTTTATTATTGAAGACATAACCAGAGGGAGAAGACCGGAGGAACAAGACATCAGCAGAGGGAGAAGATCGGAGGAAGAAGACATTGGTGGAGGAACCTGAGAAAGAAGACTCTTTGGAGCTATGACAGAGGACATTCTTCATATTTAATAAAGGACTTGTGAAAAAACGTTTCTTGTTTTTTGTAACACTACACTTCTTTTTTTTGGTGAATAAGTATGGGTACAATGACCACTGCCCACAGACCCCCCACAACCACCACCCAGGGTTGCCGGAAGAGGCCCTTGTCCCCATCAACATGGTGAAAAAGGTGCTTTGGGGTGGTGGCACCCACCTCCAATGTTGAAGACATGTGGCCTAGTATAGTCCAGGGGGGGGGGCGCTCCCTCATCTCTCCTCTTTTCTGACCTGCCGGGCTGCATGCTCAGAAAAGGGTCTGGTATTGATTTATTTGGGGGGGACCCCATGCCTTTTTTTTTTGGCATGGCGTTTCCCCACAAAATCCATACCAGACCCGTATGGTTTAAGGGCTATGGTATATGGTCTTAAGGGGGTACCCTTTTAATTTTGGCGTGGGGTTCCCCTTTAAGATCCCTTTTTTTGGTGTCGGGTTTCCACTCAAAATCCATACCAAACCAAAGGGTCTGGTATGGTCTTAAGGGGTACCCCTCGCCGGTTTTTTATTTTTTTTTTATTTTGGTGTGGGGGTTTCCCCTCAAAATCCATAATTTCCCCTCAAAATGTAATTTTGGTGTCGCGTTCCCCTTCAAGATCCCTTTTTTTTTTTTGGTGTGGGGTTTCCTCTGAAAATTTTATTTTAGTATGAGATTTCCCCTCAAAATCCATACCAGACTGAAGGGTGTTTGGATGGACATCACACCGTTTTTATTTTGGTGTGGGTTTCCCCTTTAAGATACTCAGAGCACAAGTCGCATGCCACAAGTCGGATAAGTTAAGATCATTATCTGACTTGGATGCGACTTACGTTAAAATCAATGGACTTAAATCGTGCCCAAGTTGAACCTTATTCAAAGTCAGACCTTATTCAACGTCGGACCAGTTAAGACGGCTCTCATAGGGATCCATTGATTTTGACATGTCATGGAACTTGTGCTCTCAAAGTCGGAGCGCAAGTGTGAACCGGCCCCGACTCAAACCGAAAGCTCATCCCTATTGCTTACTGCCAGGAGGTGTACGAATCCCAAAAGTTGATGGACAGATTTACAAATTCCAATGACCGATAACACAGTTTACGGAGAAATGTTTGTTGGGAGCCTCCGCTTGGAAAGCCAGTCCTCCAATTTAGTCTTGGTGAGGGAAGGAAAAACAGACAGGTGGGTGGACTTCTGATGGTGTACAAGTGTACCACACTAACACTGATGGCAGCTCTTGGGAGGCAGAAGCAATTCCAACTGGTAGACAAGAAAGGAGAAAGGTGGCCTCTGAGTGTAGCAGATAACACTTTATTAGAGAAAACGATGAACAGACTTACACTGGAGATGACATGTGTCCTCACGGCTCGGGGTCTCTTCCTGGTCCCGCAGCTCGTCTCGTCCTCCGACTGTCCAGCAGCAGGGAGATGACACCAATGGGGGAGCCCAATCAGGAGCAGTGAATCAATGCCTCGCTTGTGGACCGTACCGAGCGTGGTGACGTAGGGGGGCGGTAAAGTGTTTCGGAGCATGCGCAGATGTGCTCCTTGGTCTGACAAAGGATGTCACGATCCGGGGTCGGGCTTGAAAACCAGTAGCTATAGCAGTCGCAGGTCACACAGGAACCAGCAGGATAGGAACACTGGCGGGTCACCCAGGCAGATGACACAGGCTCACCTGAGGTGCGGAGTCTAAGTACTAACCGGTCTTCACCAGCACTCCTGAAGGTGGAGATGGATTTTGCTGTGTGTTAGCACCAGGTCGCAGTCCTCAAGATCGCCCCACCAGGAGGTGAGCAAGTCAGAGTCCAGTAGCAGATAGGGATTAAGCTGAAGCGTAGTCAAGGAGTAGCCAAATGTCGGTAACTAGTATTTGCAGGTTGGGATCAAGCAGAAGAGTAGTCGAGAAACAAGCCAAGTGTCGATAACGGATGGTAGCAAAGATACGGATGGCAGCAGGAGAGACAAGAGAGCTATCGGCTGTTGAAGGCACAACATTCTGGCAAACCAGAAAGTTCAAAGACATGGCTTATAACAGGAAGTTCATGGGAGGAGCAAAGGGTTCAAGGTTCAAGGCAATAAAGATTCACAGCAGGATCATTCAAGGATTTGTCCAGGGAGCTGCCCAGCATTCCAAGTAGCTCAGCGAGTAGAGTTATTGCCAGACACCATGGAAGTCCCAGGTTCAAGTCCAGGTCCTGACAAAGGAGCACATCTGCACATGCTCCGAAACACGTTATTGCCCCCCTACGTCATCACGCTCGGTACGGTCCAGGAGCAAGCCATGCGTTCCACTGCAGGCTTGCTTTAATTCACTGCTCCTGATTGGGCTCCCCCATTGTCGTCATCTCCCTGCTGCTGGACAGTCGGAGGACAAGACGAGCTGCGGGACCAGGAAGAGACCCAGAGCCATGAGGAAATGCCATCTTCAGTAGAAGTCTGCTCATCATTTTGTGTAATAAAGTGTTAAATGCTACACTCAGAGGCGCCTTTCTCGATAACATAGTTTACCCATATGTATTTTATATATGCATTTAGCGGTTTTGCATGGAGTTCAACTAGATACAAATGCCACATACACAGCTTTCTGAATTTGAATGAAATTGTCATGTTTGAAGGAAGGAAAAAGGGTTTCTGAAATGTGTGGGCACTTGAGTTACAGTCACATAGTGGCCACATGACTATTACAGATTCCGGCAGTACAAGAGGGGCGCATCTGGATCAACTGCGGGTATAGGATTGTGTATATGGGATTGTATGGTTGGGTTTTCTTTACTGTTTTTTTTGTTTTTTACTGGTTGAGCCGGATGAACTTCAACCTGGCTAAATATGCAACATTAGAAGTAACTCCTTACTTGGGACTATGCTTCATAGTTCATGGTAGGTCCAAAGGAGATTGCCCATTAAGGTCCCTTTTACACGGGCTTTCCGATCAGATCCGCCTGTTCAGGCGGACCTGATCGGATGCTCCATGTAGCTCTATAGAGCAGCGGATGTCAGCGGTCACATGTCCGCTGACAGCCGCTGCTATCCGATCCGATGTGGTCCATAAAATCCAGACGGATGGAAACCCTATTTTTTTGAGGACAGGCGGTCCGTTTTCATCCAATCTCCCCATAGAGGAGAGCGGGGATCTGACAGGTCCGTCTCTGCAAAGTAAGCAGAGACGAACCTGTCATCCGCCTGCTCAGCGGGGATCGGCAGATCAACCTGCTGAGCAAAACGGAGTCCACCTGTCACGGAACCATGAACCAGAAGGGTAGTCAGACGAAGCCAGGATCAGGAACCAGAAGCAGCAGCAGTCTTAGAAGCATGTGAACACAGGAGGACCAAGCAAGGAACTGAACCCACAGACCTCCTATATATATGAGCTAGGCATCCAGCTCCTCCTAGTGGGAAGGAGGAGCCGCAGGGTGGGAGGCTACAAGAAACCCAGAAACCAAGATGGCCGCCAGCACATGTCAAACGAAGGAGAACAGCAAGAAGGTAAGACCATGACACCACCAGGCGGAAAGTCCGTGTGAAAGGACCCTTAAGCTGGATACACACTATACAACTTTTGTTGTTCAATTTCCTTTAGATTTACCTTCAGCTATGTAGTGCAAGGGCCTGCCTGATTGCATACAAATTAAAAAGTGTTTAGGTTTGACCTCATATTATACAGTTTTGGTAAATCTAAAGGAAAGTTGTACAAGAAAATGTGATAAAAGTTGTATAGTGTGTAGCCAGCTTAAGACTGTATGGGGGTTGAATAACAAAAACTGGAGAGTACAAAACAGAGGCGTAACTAGAACCTTCAAAGCCCCGGTGCAAGAAATCATGAAGGGCCCCCAGACCCCCTGGCCAGGACCCTTTCCTTCAAGCCTGGGGCTCTTCCCACTGATCCTGGGGCCTTTTACTTCCGTTGCAGGGCCTTTTATTACGGTCCCGCCTCGGGACCCTTTCACAAGTTCTGCAGTGGGCCCCCTTCCTGCCATCTTGGGGCCTCCCTACGGTGGTGGGATGCCAGGGCCCGGTCGCAAGTGTGACCTTTGCGATCCTGGAAGTTCACCCACTGGTGCCAGTAGTTTTTATTTTTTGGTATTTTAATTGTATTATTTTTTTTATCATTTTATTTTATTTTTTTTACAATGTCACTATGACCAATGTCACTATGTCCATTCAGAAAAGGAAGGAGCTGGTAAATTACATATTTACTGACCCCTTCCTGGTTCTCTATTGGGACACATCCCCTGCAGCAGCCAGCAGGAGAGGGAAGGGAGCACAGTGTGTGTGTGTGGGGGGTGGGGGGGGGGTTGCAGCACAGTAGGATGGAACCAGGGGAGCACACAGGGGCCCAGAGACAGCAGAACACAAGTGAACTGGATAGGAGGAGTGGCGGGGGCAGCATACAGAGGAACCAATCTCCTCCATTTTCCTCCTGCAGCTACAGGAGGAAAAAGGAGAAAAGTGACTTCTCTACATGCTGCTCCCACCGCCCCTTCTATCCAGGTGTACAGGGGAGCCGCACAGGCCCCCTGGAGCATGGGGCCCAGTTGCAATTGCAACCCCTGTAGTTATGCCCCTGGTACAAAATCTGGTGTAGCTCTGCATAAAACCAATCAGCTCCCAGGTTCTATTGTCAAAGCTTAATTATACAACCAGAAGTTAGAAGCTAATTGGCTAACATGTACAGCTGTACCAGATTCTGAGTGCTCCAGTTTTAGTAAATCTCCATCACAAAAACCACCAAATAAATGAACAGAACCCAACACCAGCAATTCCTATTGATACAGTTCTGGTGGTAGCTTGACTTGGTCCACTTGGTTGCTTTTGCAAATTAAAGCGGTAGTATCCCACTTTTTGACACTTTTACCTACAGGTAAGCCTATAATAATGCCCCGTACACACGTACCGATCGTCGGCGAACGATCGGCCGTCTTTTGTCCCCGGGCTGTCGGTGTCTGTTGAAAAGTGCAAAGACAGCACAAGAATTTTGTCCGCCGGCTACAGCCGACTGCAGAAGTGATGTCATGTAATGGTTAACTTTCCCTGTGTTTTTTCTTTTCTGAGCATGCCCAGTCTTGCAAATCTGCGGTCTGTCGGCCGAAATCTGTACTGACTGGCGAACAATTGGCAGTTCTGGAGTCGGCATACAAAAATTTTAATGCTTGCAAGACAGATTCTTTTCGGCCGAATGTGCGCTGACGGCTGTCGGAGGCATCATACTAACAAGCCTACAATCGGCAGATCGGTACGTGTGTACGGGGCTTTAGGATTACCTGTAGGTACAAATAATATCTCCTAAACCGGCATGGTTTAGGAGATATTTACAGTGCATGCAGCCACTCTCGCGAGCGGCGCATGCGCTCTGAAGGTCCGGGGGGACCTTCAATTAACTTGCCGGGAGCTTGCCGGAAAATCACTCCCGCGCGCATGCGCGGGAGTGACGTAATCGCGGCTCCAGCCAATCATCGCGCCGGAGCCGTCTCATCCATCCAATCACCGTGCCGGAGCCGCCGAACCCGGAAGAGACGGCGAGGGATGATGGCAGCGCCCGCAGCGATGTCCGGGGGTCCATTTCGGGGCTTCATTCTAAGGTAAGTTACACATAATGGGCTAGTATGCTTTGTCTTGCAGGTTTTTTTTTTTTTTTTTTCTTCTAGGGTTTACAACCGCTTTAAAACCCGGTTGAAAATAATTGCAAGAGTTTTATAATAGCAATTGTGTGACCAGCATAGAGTCAGTAACTATCAATGCCTCCTTATGAGAAATGCTTTACTGTTCCTGTTATACGTCCCAATCTATAGACATGGCTAAGGCACCACAAATGTAATCGTCACCCTCATCATAATAACCTCTAACCAACCCCAACCCTTTAACCCAACTAAACTGCAAAAAACACCATGACACACTTGTTGGGAGTAAAATTGGCCACAGCGGCCATTTATTAAACCAATAACAAAATATAACAAACATTCCTTAAAACTGGAACCAAAATAATAATACAATAACGAGAAACATAAGGTTGCCAATCTTTGAAGACCTCAAGAATCCATTATCCACATTGTAGCTGTGTAACTACTTACACGGTCCTTAGCTGCACCACACCGGCTCGGGGACGACCTCAACATTCTGCAGATAACTCACAATTTTAACTTACCAGTTAACCCTCCAATAACTGGCATTCCACAGGGGACTCCATATCTTAAATTGGTCCCTAATATGAGAAGAACAGAAAAAATTCCCAGCTCAATTCACCAACCAGTTTGCTTACCAACCTGTCTAACAGTATGCGTTATAAATAGGGGTTTAGTTAGCACACATTTGCAAACGCATGTGTAAGCTGCAGGGCCACTTCACAGCACCCTGTATTACCTGCAGTCCTAACTCCTGTAAATTTCTGAGAGTCTTCACAGTGGAAGCACATGCATTCTAATGGATAGATAGGGGGAAGGTGAGGCTGGAGGTAGCCCAACCCTCCTTAAAGGCATAGTGGACACCCAGCTCATAATAAAATGGCAGCAAAGGCATCCAGTGTGTCCACTCACCAGTATACATTAACCACTTAAGGACCGCCCGCCAGACCCTCCTGCGCGAACCAACTTAGGTATACGTTGGTCGTGCGCCTACAGCTAGGGGGCGAGCACGCGTGCCGCCACGCTCATGCCCCCACTCGTCAGCAGGGAAGCCGATGCACATGGCAGGCGGCTCCGATTGCCGCCTGGCACCCGCGATCGCTCCCCGCTGAGAGAGAAGAACGGTCAGCTGTTAAAATGTATATTAGAGCTAAAGAAAAGGCCTTCAAAAAATACAAGACTGAGGGGTCATTGGCAGCATTTAAGCACTACAAAGAGTGTAATAAGAAATGTAAAGACGAAATCAGGGCGGCTAAAATAGAACACGAGAGACATATAGCGGAGGAGAGTAAAAAGAACCCCAAGAAGTTCTTTAAGTATATAAACAGTAAGAAAGCGAGGCCAGAACACATTGGCCCCATAAAAGATGATAAAGGAAAAATGGCCACTGAGGACAGAGAAAAGGCGGAAGTGTTAAATAATTTCTTTTCTTCAGTCTTCACAAAGGAATCGGGGGGCTACACGAACCCCGCTTGTAAGGCCGAACTAAATAATACACCTCAGGAAGTGCCGCCATGGCTAACAGAGGATAGACTTAGAGCTAAACTAGAGAAACTTAACATAAATAAATCCCCGGGACCGGATGGCTTGCACCCGAGGGTTCTTAATGAGCTCAGCCAGGTGATTGCCAGACCATTATTCTTGATCTTTAAGGATAGTTTACAGACAGGTATGGTGCCAGCTGATTGGAAAAAAGCCAACGTGGTACCAATATTTAAAAAGGGGCCGAGATATATCCCGGGTAACTATAGGCCGGTCAGCCTAACATCAGTAGTCTGCAAAATTTTGGAGGGGATGATAAGGGACCACATACAAGACTTTAGTAATGAAAACGGTATTATAAGTAGTAATCAGCATGGATTCATGAAAAATCGTTCGTGCCAAACCAATCTATTAACCTTCTACGATGAAGTGAGCTGCCACTTAGATAAAGGTAAGCCTGTGGATGTGGTGTATCTGGACTTTGCAAAGGCCTTTGACACCGTTCCCCACAAACGCTTACTGTACAAACTAAGGAAGATAGGTATGGACCATAAGGTGAGTACCTGGATAGAGAACTGGCTCCAGGGGAGAGTCCAGAGGGTGGTGATTAATGGGGAGTACTCTGATTGGGCGGGTGTGGAAAGTGGGGTCCCCCAGGGTTCTGTCCTGGGACCAATCCTGTTTAATTTATTCATAAATGATCTAGAGGAGGGGATATCTAGTACAATCTCAGTATTTGCAGATGATACTAAATTAGGCATGCCAATATCTTCTATGCAGGATGTGGAAATCTTGCAAGCAGACCTGAACAAAATAACGGGGTGGGCAACTACATGGCAGATGAGATTTAATGTAGAAAAATGTAAAGTAATGCACTTGGGTGCCAGAAACCAGAAAGCAAGCTACTCACTAGGGGGGGAACCTCTGGGTGTGTCTAGGATGGAAAGGGACCTGGGGGTACTGGTAGACAACAGGCTTGGAAGTGGCATGCAATGCCAAGCCGCTGCAAGCAAAGCCAACAGAATACTGGGTTGTATAAAAAAGGGGATTCACTCCAGAAATAAAGAGATTATTCTTCCACTCTACAAGACTCTGGTCCGGCCACATCTGGAGTATGCTGTCCAGTTCTGGGCACCGGTCCTCAGGAAGGATGTGCTGGAACTGGAGAAAGTCCAGAGAAGGGCAACAAAAATAATTAGGGGAATGGAGGACATCAGCTATGAGGAAAGACTACAAGCACTGAACCTTTTCTCTCTGGAGAAGAGACGATTGAGGGGGGATATGATATCAATGTACAAATACTGTACTGGCGACCCGAGCATAAGGAACAAACTATTCAGAGAAAGGAGATACAATAAGACACGTGGCCACTCACTAAAACTAGAGGAAAGGCGGTTTAACCTTAAAGTGCGTAAGGGGTTCTTCACTGTAAGAGCGGTAAGGATGTGGAATTCTCTTCCGCAAGCAGTCGTATCAGCGGGGAGCATTGATAGTTTCAAAAAACTATTGGATGGACACCTTAAAGACCACAACATACAGGGGTATACAATGTACGGTTAAAAGCAAACACACACACATCATAGGTTGAACTGGATGGACTCGTGTCTTTTTTCAGCCTCACTAACTATGTAGCTGTTGTAAACACAGCTGACCGTTCTTCCCTCTGGAAGGATCACAGAGTGCCTGTGATTCTTCTATATAGGATCACAGGTCTCTATGGTCATTTCAAAAGCCACGCCCCCATACAGTTAGAATCACTCCCCTAGGCTCACATTTAACCCCTCGATCACCCATAGTCGTAACCCCCTGCCAGTGTCATTATTAGAGCACAGTGCATATTTTTAGCACTGATTACTGTAGTAATGTCACTGGTCCCCCCAAAAGTGTCAAAAATGTCAGTTAGGGGTCCGATCTGTCCGCCACAATGTCGCAGTCCTGCTACAAATCACAGATCGCCGCCATTACTAGTAAAAAAAACAATAAAAATGACATAAATCTTTCCCGTAGTAGACGCTATAACTTTTGGGCAAACCAATCAAAATACGCTTATTGCGATTTTTTTTTACCAAAAATATGTAGCAGAAAACAAATTGGCCTAAAAAGTAAAAAAAAAATGGATGTTTTACATTTTTTTTGGGAATGTTATATAGCAGAAAGTGAAAAATATAGTTTTTTTTTCCAGAATTGTCGCTATTTTTTGTTTATAGCGCAAAAAAAAAAAAAAAATCGCAGAGGTGATCAAATACCACCAAAAGAAATCTCTATTTGTGGGGAAAAAAGGACACCAATTTTATTTGGGTACAGTGTCGCACGACCGCGCAATTTTCAGTTAAAGTAACGCAGTGTTGAATCGCAAAAAATGGCCTGGTCATTAAGGGGGCAAATCCTTCCGGTCCAGAAGTGGTTAACAACAAACAAAATGGCCCCTGCCCCCCCCCCCCCCCACCTATAACTGGCCTTCATAACAAAGAGCACATGGAAGGGCAAATGTGTGATAATTAAACCCCTGTTTTTAATGCATACTGTTAGACAGGTTAACTCGGTTGGTGAATTGAGCTGGGAAATTTTTCTGTTTTTGTCTCGCATGCGCTGCCCTCCATGAGTTCTTTGCTATGAAGATGAGTTATAGGTGGGGGCAGAGGCCATTTTGTTTGTCCCTAATATGATAAGCACTGCAGTTTTTTTTTTTAAATGCCTCCAAAGACCCCAACCACCAGGTTGTTAATACCACGTAAAGAAGAACTGATCCAATGCAGGGCAGGAACGTTCTTCAGCAAATGCCGGAAATTGTCCCACTTCTGAGAAGAGCCCCTTTTGGTAAACACCAATTAGGTAAGTGGCCTAACCAATTCCTAGTTAACTTCATGGGCCGTTTGACGGAATCCGCTTGCTTGGCTGGGTTTGATCCGCTGATCCCCCGCTGAGCAGGCGGATGACAGGTCCATCTCCGCTCACTGTGCTGAGACGGACCCATACCTCCCAACTTTTGAACTTCAGAATGAGGGACAATTGAGGTGAGCTGTGGCGCGCGTAATGGCAAATTGTGGGTGTGGGTAAAGTCTTGATGGTAGGGGCTTAAGCGGTGTGCTAAAAAAAAAACCAGCTCTCTTACCAATGCTCCTAGCTCTCACTAATGCCCCCCACCCTAGATTTCTCACCAATGCCCCCCAACTCTCCCACCATTTCCCCTCTCCTCTCTTACTAATGCCCCCCCCCCAGCTCTTTCACCAATTCCCCCTCCTCTCTTACTAATGCCCCCCAGCTCTCTCACCAATTCCCCCTCCTCTCTAACTAATGCCCCACCAGCTCTCTTATCAATTCCCCCCTCCTCTCCTACCAATGCCCCCCCAGCTCTCTCACCAATTCCCCCCTTCTCTCTTACCAATGCCCCCCCCAGCTCTCTCACCAATTCCCCCCTCCTACTAATGCCCCCCCAGCTCTCTCACCAATTCCCCCCTCCTCTCTTACTAATACCCCCCCCCAAGCTCTCTGACCAATGCCCCCCAACTCTCCCACCATTTCCCCCATCCTCTCTTACTAATATCCACCCCCAGGTCTTTCACCAATTCCACCTCCTCTCTTACTAATGCCTCCCCCAACTCTCTCACCAATTCCCCCCTCCTCTCTTACTAATGCCCCCCAGCTCTCTCATCAATTCCCCCTCCTCTCTTACTAATGCCCCCCCCAGCTCTCTCACCAATGCCCCCCAACTCTCCCACCATTTCCCCCCATCCTCTCTTACTAATACCCCCCAGCTCTTTCACCAATTCCACCTCCTTGCTTACTAATGCCTCCCCCAACTCTCTCACCAATTCCACCTCCTCTCTTACTAATGCCTCCCCCAACTCCCTCATCAATGCCCCCCCCCAGCTCTCTCACCAATTCCCCCTCCTCTCTTACTAATGCCCCCCCCAGCTCTCTCCCCAATTCCCCCCTACCCTCTTACTAATGCCCCCCCAGCTCTCTCACCAATTCCCCCCCTCTCTTACTAATGCCCCCCCCAGCTCTCTCCCCAATTCCCCCCTACCCTCTTACTAATGCCCCCCCAGCTCTCTCACCAATTCCCCCGCCTCTCTTACTAATGCTCCCCCAGCTCTCTCCCCAATTCCCCCCTCCTCTCTTACTAATGCCCCCCCAGCTCTCTCACCAATTCCCCCTCCTCTCTTACTAATGCCCCCCCAGCTCTCTCACCAATTCCCCCCTCCTCTCTTACTAATGCCCCCTAGCTCTCTCACCAGTTCCCCCTCCTCTCTTACTAATGCCCCCCCCCCAGCTCTTTCACCAATTCCAAGAGATGAGATGAGGTGGCAACCCTACTGTCAAGAGTCCCACTCCCCTCCTATCCGTTTTCTTCTGATCCCATCCGATCCGATCCTCAAGATGGATGGAAAATAGGGTCACCATCCATCTGGATTTGGTGGACAGGATCGGGTAGCCGCAGGTGTCAGCAGACATGTCTCCTCTGACATCCGCTGCTCCACAGGGGTGAATAGAGGGTCCAATCAGGTCCGCCTGAAAAACAGAGGTGGACCTGATCAGAAAGCCCGTGTAAAAGGGGCCTATCTCTCCCTGATTACCCTGTCTCCCAGTCATGCTAGCCCTACACTTTTTTTTTTTGCTTCGGGCTATACTAGTGTGCTCCTAGGGGACACTTACCAATGTTTGAAATGAAATATGTTCATGAAAATGTAATGAAAAAGTGGGCAACCAAGTGAGGAGTACAAAGACAAGTGTGTCCTGCTTACAGTCAAGCATGATGGTGGGAGTGTCATGGTCTGGGGCTGCATGAGTGCTGCCAGCACTGGGGAGCTACAGTTCATTGAGGGAACCATGAATGCCAACATGTACTGTAACATACTGAAGCAGAGCATGATCTCCCTTCGGAGACTGGGCCACAGGGCAGTATTCCAACATGATAACGACCCCAAACACACCTCCAATATGACCACTGCCTTTCTAAAGAAGCTGAGGGTAAAGGTGATGGACTGGCCAAGCATGTCTCCAGACCTAAACCCTATAGCATCTGTGGGGCATCTTCAAACGGAAGGTCGAGAAATGCAAGGTCTCTAACATCCGCCAGCTCCGTGATGTCGTCATGGAGGAGTGGAAGAGGACTCCAGTGGCAACCTGTGAAGCTCTGGTTAACTCCATGCCCAAGAGGGTTAAGGCAGTGCTGGAAAATAATGGTGGCCACACAAAATATTGACACGTTGGGCTCAATTTGGAAATTTTTACTTAGGGGTGTACTTACTTTTGTTGCCAGCGATTTAGACATTTATGGCTGTGTGTTGAGTTATTTTGAGGGGACAGCAAATTTACACTGTTATACAAGCTGTACACTCACTACTTTACATTGTAGCAAAGTGTCATTTCTTCAGTGTTGTCACATGAAAAGATAGAATAAAATATTTACAAAATTGTGAGGGGTGTACTCACTTCTATTGTCACAAGTTAGCCTATAGTGTTGTCTGTATATTCTTACCTCCTTGCTGCAGTGCTTCTGTTTTGCCTCCCTTCACATGTGGTGTTTGGGCTTCTCTGTTTCCTATGGGCGTCGCCTGCTCCACTGTGGGTTATATCCTGTTCCTGTCAATTACTTCCTGGGTCACATCCCTGTTTGCTTCCCTATATATACACACATGCTCAGTGCACTGTTCCTTGCTTGAGCAACTTCACTGTTCTCTGAGCTCTCATCTGTGTATCCCTTGGCTACTGTATCTGATCTCCTGTGTACCGACCCCGCTTTGTTTCTCCGTCTACGTTTGTTTGCTGCCTGTCCTGACCTCGGCTTGTGTCTTAGATCTCCTTATAGTCTCCTGTTTACCCTGCACACGCCAGCGGTCTCCAAATTCTCAGCTGGGCCTACCCGGGGGCCGCGACCTGGTTCCAGTCTGCTGCAAGTCCATCCCCACCATCAGGGACCCTGGTGAAGAAGCAGGCTGGGGCTTAGACTCTGCGCCCTGGGGAATCCTGAGCTGGGGATCTATAAGGGCTCACTACCACAGACCCATTGACATCTATGAGATACTATATATATATATATATATATATATGTACAGTTGTGTTCAAAATTATTCAACCCCCACTGAAATTGATTGTTTTGGCCAGTTTGACATTGATTTTGATCATTCAGTCATCCTGCTTACAATTAAATCAAAGAGGCACGTGTAGGTCAGACAAATATAACATAACATTTATAATGAAATAACCACAAATGTCTTTTCTGTGCTCACATCATTATCAGTTTTATTCAACCCCCAAGTGACTTTCAATCTTAGTACTTAGTACAACATCCTTTTACAGTTATAACAGCTTTTAAACATGAAGCATAGCTTGACACAAGTGTCTTTCAGCGATCTACGGGTATCTTCGCCCATTCGTCATGGGCAAAAGCCTCCAGTTCAGTCACATTCTTAGGCTTGTGCACTGCAACTGCTTTCTTTAAGTCCCACCAGAGGTTCTCAATCGGATTTAAGTCTGGTGACTGTGATGGCCACTCCAAAATGTTCCAGCCTTTAACCACTTTACCACTAGAGCATTTTGCTGTCTTACGTCTGGGCCACTTTTTGCGATTCGGCGCTGTGCGACTTTAACTGACAATTGCGCGGTCATGCAACGCCGTAACCAAACGAAATTTACGTCCTTTTTTTCCCACAAACAGAGATTTCCTTTGGTGGTATTTGATCACCTGTGCGATTTTTACTTTCTGCGCTATAAACAAAAAAAGAGCGTTTATTTTGAAAAAATAACAATATTTTTCACATTTTTTTATATGAAATTCCCCCCAAAAAAGATATAAAAAACAATTTTTTTTTAAATTTTTGGCCAATTTGTTTTCTGCTACCCATGTTTGGTAAAAAAAATCGCAATAAGCGTATTTTGATTGGTTTGCGCAAAAGTTATTGCGTTTACTAACAAAGGGAAAGATTTATGTCATTTTTGGTGTTTTTTTTTTTAACGAGTAATGGCGGCGATCTGCGATTTTTTTTTGCGGGACTGCGACATTGCGGCGGACAGATCGGACCCTTGACTGAGATTTTTGACACTTTTGGGGGTACCAGTGACATTACTACAGTGATCAGTGCTATAAATATGCACTGTTACTGTAAAAATGACACTGGCAGGGAAGGGGTTAATTTTATTGGAGAGGGAGGGGTTAATGTATGCCTGGTGCTTACTGACGTGTGGGGGGGGAGGTGACTGTGTGAGACAGGGACAGATCGGATGTCCAGCTATGCTGAACACTCCGATCTGTCACTCCCTGTCACTGAAGAGATCCGCCCGCTCTGTTTACACAGGCGGGCGGATCTCCAAACTGGATTCCCTGACGATCGGGGCAGAGCAGCGGCGATCGCCGCTGCTCCTCCCCTGGCCCGACTCCCGCTGTGAATGAAAACAGCGGGAGCGCGCCTCCGGCGGCACGCGAGCGCCGCCTACAGGGGGAGGAGTCTGGCGACGTAGGTCTACGTCGTCAGACGGGATCGTGCCACTTTGCCGCAGTACTATTCCAGTACTCAGCGGTAAAGTGGTTAATCTGCAACCATGCTCTAGTGGACTTGGAGGTATGCTTGGGATCATTGTCCTGTTGAAAGGTCCAACGTCTCACAAGCCTCAGGTTTGTGACGGACTGCATCACATTGTCATCCAATATCTCCTGGTACTGAAGAGAATTCTTGGTACCTTGCACACGCTGAAGCTTCCCTGTACCTGCAGAAGCAAAACAGCCCCAAAGCATGATTGACCCCCCGCCATGCTTCACAGTAGGCAAGGTGTTCTTTTCTTCATAGGCCTTGTTCTTCCTCCTCCAAACATAGCGTTGATCCATGGGCCCAAACAGTTCTAATTTTGTCTCATCAGTCCACAGAACACTATCCCAAAACTTCTGTGGTTTGTCCACATGACTTTTGGCATACTGCAGTCGACTCTTCTTATTCTTTGGAGACAGCAAGGGGGTGCGCCTGGGAGTTCTGGCATGGAGGCCTTCATTACGCAGTGTGCGCCGTATTGTCTGAGCAGAAACTTCAGTACCCACATCTGACAAATCTTTTCTCAGTTCCTCAGCAGTCACACGGGGACTTTTCTCCACTCTACGCTTCAGGTAGCGCACAGCAGTCGAAGTCAGCATCTTCTTTCTGCCACGACCAGGTAGCGTTTCAACAGTGCCCTTTGCCTTGAATTTGCAAATGATGCTTCCTATGGTGTCTCTTGGTATGTTTAACATCTTTGCAATCTTCTTATAGCCATTGCCCTTCCTGTGAAGAGTAATCACCTCTTCTCTTGTCTTCCTGGAGCATTCTCTTGACTTCACCATGTTTGTAACCACACCAGTAAATGTCTAGAAGGAGCTGAGTATCACAGTCATTTTAAAGCTGCCTAAATGGTGCTTATTAGGCTTTATTGCTGCTCCCTGACATCCACAGGTGTTTTCAATACCCGATTGAAAACACTTCAATGAACCTCTGTTCTTCAGAGTGGTAGTCTTTAAGGGTTTGATTAATTGTGTCAATGAAGAATTCACAAAAGAAACATTTACTACTGTATTACAAAACCAATTGATGTCATTTTAGTTGCATATGGTTCTTTAAGAAGTCCTTTCTGAATACAATTACAAATGTACACTAAATTCCCTAAAACCCTTTACAGCATTGGGGGGTTGAATAATTTTGAACACAACTGTATATATATATATATACTGTATATACAAAAACACACAAAGTCCAGTAAGGGATGCGTTTCAGTTTCAAATCCCATATTTATGAAGGTGGGGGGGTTTCAAATAAAGCAACTGTCGCACATACCGTAGGGTTGTTTTAAGCCTTGTAACCAAATCCTGCTGATAAAGATCATTGACTATGCTGGATTTAAAGGGGGCACCATTGGAATAAAGAGACATGAAATCTGAATGCGCAGCAATTTGCAGTTATATATAGTAGTTTAAGTACAGTTTAAGCCATTACTCCATAATACTAAGTTAGTTCATGCCCATGCAAAAATAAAAGTTTTCCGAAATATCACTGAATAATTACCAAGCTTATTATTAAACTGTGCTACCGTGTTACCCCGAAAATAAGACCGGGTCTTATATTACCACTTAAGCCCTAAAAGATTTACCCCCCTTCATAACCAGACCATTTTTTGCAATACGGCACTGCGTTATTTTAACTGATAATTGCGCGGTCGTGCGACGCTGTACCCAAATAAAATTGATGTCCTTTTTTTCCCTACAAATAGAGCTTTCTTTTGATGGTATTTGATCACCTCTGCGGTTTTTATTTTTTGCGCTATAAACCAACAAAGACCAACAATTTTGAAAAAAAAACTAAATTTTTACTTTCTGCTTTAAAACACAGCCAATAAAAAAAAATGTAAAAATCAAATTTCTTCATCATTTTAGGCCTATTTGTATTCTGCTACATATTTTTGGTAAAGAAAAACCCCAATAAGTTATAGTGTCTACTGGCATTGCGGCGGAAAAATCCAACACTAATGCCTCGTTTCCACTGAGCGGAACGGTTTGGGTCGGTACAGTTTGGAAGGGTCTCGCACCCGCTTCCTGATTGGCCAGGAGGAGGATCCGTGTGATAATAGCGAATATTCATTCGCTATTGATTTGCTATTGTCACACAAATGGGTGGGCTCAGGGCGCACTGCTCTGCGCCCCGGGTCCACCCTTTTCTGAAAATGTTTTTTTTCTAAAATGCAAATAATGTAATGTTCTTTGGGCAGACTGGTACCATTTAATCAACGGACTGGTACCGGTCTGTGGCCCGGGAGTTGGGGATCACTGCACTATAGGACTACATTGTCCCCAGGTAAATCACCTTTATATTCTCCTGCAGAAGGAAGACATGACTGGTGTAGTGGTCATCTTTACTACCCTAAGAACCATAAATCCCTCACATTCATCTTGCACCCTGATAACAAACGACACTGACACAGTTTTCACGTTGGAGTGATATATATTTTATGTAAATGTATATATAGATTTATTGGCCACAGCTTCAAAAGATAGCAAACGATGGACATTGATGACCAAACCATACAAATACCGAAACAATCCCTTTTTGGATGATCTAAGATTTACAAGCCAAGATGGCTTGATTCTACCAAAAACCACAAAGACTCATTTATGCCTGAAGCCAATATTGCCCCCCAACCGCTTATTCCAGTTCGGGAGCTTACCGAGGCTTCAGCCATTCCAAAAAAGTGCCCTAAATGTTAAAGCATAAATGACATAACTAAGAAGACAACCATTTTTATTCCATTGCTGGTAGTGGGACTGATAAGCCGACCAGTTTTTGCTCCGATTCTAGCCCCCATCCATAAGATCCAAGCTGCGCCATTCCACCAGCCTCTTTACTGCCATATCAGTCAGCCAAGGGACACCACTTGCTGTGACAATAATGCTTACTGTAGGAGAAAAATTGTAAACACAAACATATACAAGGTAAGAACAAAGAGCATAGAAACAAATGTTAGAAATTAGAATCAAAAGAAAAATGAAAAGGCATTTTTTTTTTTTAATAAAATAAAATACATAAAAAAGAAAAACATGTGCATCTACAAATGCTCGTACAAAAGTAAAAAGTCAGATGAAACAAGACAAAATGATGAAAAAGGGGAAGGCAGGTGGGGAAGTTTTTCCTTCTGCTGTAATGAGTGGAATGCAGCAACTTCCGTTGGCTATGGCAGGATTACAGTTGCAACCCCCCCAACAGGACACCACTGGTCCGTTCGCTCCCACCACAGTCAAGGCACAGCGTGTTCTTGGAAAGTAGACCACACAAATAAAAACAACCTCAAAAACCAGAAACCTAGCTGGAATTCTACCAATATTAGAAAACAGTACAAATCAAATCACAGCGCGAACAGTATTTTTGTTCCAATGTGCTCACAACTAACGACTAAAGTGCATATACGATAGATACAGTCCAACAAATTGTATATTCCAAACAGATATTTGTGCAAACTAATATATGTAGACTAAATAGTCCCCAAAATACTTTCTTCCAAAGTGCTGGTGTGCGGAAATTCCTTAAGTGCTGAAAATGGCCACACGGTGCACTACCGCGATTTAGGAATTTCTGCAGTGCACACCAGCTCTTTGGAAGAAAGTCTTTTGGGGACAATTTAGTCTCCATACATTATTTTGCACTGTAAAAATATCTGTTTGGAATATACAATTTGTTGGATTATATCTATTGTATATGCAGAGTTGCGTACCTCCTGAAATAAATGTGGGTGGATTTGTACTAGGGCATGGCCGATATGCACTTTCCCCAATATATCAGTATCGCCCCCGTAACTGGCTTCTTAGGCTGCCTCCCTCGCCTTGCACAGCCTCATCTGGGGTCGGGACTAGTCTTGCAGGAGTGTATGACAGCCATACACCCACCCACAGCAGCCCAGTGCCAGCCAGCCAGCCACATCCACAGTCCCTGTACCTGCCACCCACAGGCTCTGTACCAGCCAGCCAGCCACCCACAGGCCCTGTACCAGCCAGCCAGCCACCCACAGGCCCTGTACCAGCCATCCAGCCACCCACAGGCTCTGTACCAGCCAGCCACAGGCACTGTACCAGTCAGCCACAGGCTCTGTACCAGCCAGCCAGCCACCCACAGGCCCTGTACCAGCCAGCCAGCCACATCCACAGGCTCTGTACCAGCCAGTCAGCCACCCACAGGCTCTGTACCAGCCAGCCACAGGCACTGTACCAGCCAGCCAGCCACAGACACTGTACCAGTCAGCCACAGGCTCTGTACCAGCCAGCCACCCACAGGCTCTTTACCAGCCAGCCACAGGCACTGTACCAGCCAGCCACAGGCACTGTACCAGTCAGCCACCCACCCACAGGCCCTGTACCAGCCAGCCACCCACAGACCATGTGCCAGCCAGCCAGCCATTAAGCATTAAACAAAAAATATGTTCAGTACCAGATTTGTGTCAAAAATTCTTTCATTTTCAAATTTTTAAAAAATTTTACATGTACAAAATATCGGCCAATATCGTTGACCAAAATATCGGTATCGGCCCTGAAAAAACCATATCGGTCTATCCCTAAGTTGTACCTCCCCTATTTATTATAAAAATGTATTCTCTTGTCTATTCCTATGATAGCTATCAAAGCTCTGATAAGGATAATAGAGGGTACAATAACATTACTAGCTATAAAAATAAACACACTGCCTAAATAAGCAATGATCTAATTTATTATAAAGAAATGATGCTAACATACAACACTAAAAGGATACTACAGAGCATATAAGATGAAACAAGCACAGATAATACTTTACACATGCGCATCTTCGGTATTCGGGATCTTTCAGCTGGGCTCAAGCGCAAAAGAGAGATAATTCTAGCTGGCGATTGCTTTTAAAGTCCACTAAGACACCACCCACATAAACACCCACTGTCTGCTTGTCCAATGACAATCCATAAGAGGCCGTCCTTCCTAATCAACAGGAAGTATCTCATCTTTCCAGGAAGCATGTTATAGTCCCCACTAGGGCGCCATCCGTTCAAGAATCACTGTTTTTGACCCGGGTCATCTTTCAGTAAGAGCTGGCCTTTGATGTTGGTATACCCTCCCCAGGAGGTTTTATCTGAGGCTTCTCTACCCCAATACCTCACAACAGGAGGTGTACTGTATGCAAGAACATCCTGTGAGGATATGAATTCCCATTTATGACTCCTTGTCACGAACACCCTGCTGGGCAACCTTGCTCTGCTGCCATTCCAGGCCAGGTGTAATCAACCATCCAGGAAACATCTTATATTAGAACACGAAAAATACATGTTACCTCAAACACCTCCCAACTTCCTGAGATGGGAGCGAGGGACTGGGATGTATGGAAGGAGGGGCTGGGATGTAGGGGGGACTGTGGAGGGGACTGGGATATTAGAAGTGAGGCTGTGGAAGGAACTGAAATACACATAAGGAGAAGCTGGGATGCAAGGAGGGGGCTCCTGTTGGTTGGAGCAGCTCTTCTCACCTAATTGGACCCTTTCCACGGTCAAAAAAAGCCTACCATACCTTTTTTTTTTTAACCAAAGCAAGTAGTATTAATATTAAAAGTTTATATAAAAATGAAATTATTAAATATTATAATATTAAAGGTTTTTCAAGAATTCATTTCCTGTGGTCACCGGCTTCATCTAGTGCCCATGATGCAGTATTTTCCAGATTCACTTTATCCTTTAATTCATTGAACATTTAACCTGGAGAAAAGCTCTTTTTACCGATCAGGACCTCTTTCGAGGTCAAAAAAGAATCCTAACCCCTTTTTTTTTTTATAACTAAAGCCAGTAGTATTATTAATTCAAGTATTAAATTTCCTGTGGTCACTGGCTTCATCTAGTGGCCATAATGCAATATTTTCCAGATTCACTCTATCCTTGAATTCATTGAACATGCAACCTGGAGAGGAAATAGCCTAATGGCCCTAAAGGGTTGGACCTCTTCCTATGCCAGGAAAGTCCACCCCCTTTGATTCTTAACAAAGCCAGTAGTAAGAATAAGTAAACCAATAGTGAATAAGTATGAATTCCCTGTGGTCACCGTCTCTTAATTCATGTTCAATCGAACATTCAACCTGGAGAAGAAACAGCCTAATGGCATTAAGGGTTCAATAGGCTCCTGATTGGAGAAGCCACTTTGACCAATCTGGACCCCTTACTATGCCAGAAAAGTCTACCCTAACCCTTTTGTTTCTCAAAAAAGCCAGTAGTAATAATTAAGCCAATCATAAGTATTCATTTCCTGTGGTCACCGTCTCCACCTAGCGGCTAGAATGCAGTATTTTCTCAATTCACTCTATCCTTTATAAATGAATAACTTTTGACCAGGAGATAAAATAGCCTAATGATACTCATTTTTGCCCGCATTCACATGGTTGACAGTAAATGGCCCCAGAGAGTTAGAGAAACTATTTTCACCTATTTGGACCCTTTCCTAAGCCAAAAAAGTCTACCCTTTGTTTCTCAATACTCCTCTTTGCAGATCCTAATAATCCAAACATATAAATATATATATATATATATATATATATATATATATTTAAAAAAAAAAAAAAATATATATATATATACATACATACATACATACATACATACATATATATATACAGGTCCTTCTCAAAAAATTAGCATATTGTGATAAAGTTCATTATTTTCTGTAATGTACTGATAAACATTAGACTTTCATATATTTTAGATTCATTACACACAACTGAAGTAGTGCAAGCCTTTTATTGTTTTAATATTGATGATTTTGGCATACAGCTCATGAAAAACCAAAATTCCTATCTCAAAAAATTAGCATATTTCATCCGACCAATAAAAGAAAAGTGTTTTTAATACAAAAAAAGTCAACCTTCAAATAATTATGTTCAGTTATGCACTCAATACTTGGTCGGGAATCCTTTTGCAGAAATGACTGCTTCAATGCGGCGTGGCATGGAGGCAATCAGCCTGTGGCACTGCTGAGGTGTTATGGAGGCCCAGGATGCTTCGATAGCGGCCTTGAGCTCATCCAGAGTGTTGGGTCTTGCGTCTCTCAACTTTCTCTTCACAACATCCCACAGATTCTCTATGGGGTTCAGGTCCGGAGAGTTGGCAGGCCAATTGAGCACAGTAATACCATGGTCAGTAAACCATTTACCAGTGGTTTTGGCACTGTGAGCAGGTGCCAGGTCGTGCTGAAAAATGAAATCTTCATCTCCATAAAGCTTTTCAGCAGATGGAAGCATGAAGTGCTCCAAAATCTCCTGATAGCTAGCTGCATTGACCCTGCCCTTGATAAAACACAGTGGACCAACACCAGCAGCTGACATGGCACCCCAGACCAGTGTTTCTCAACTCCGGTCCTCACGGCACACTAACAGGCCAGGTTTGCAAGAAAACTGAAATAAATCACAGGTGATATCATTTGCTGCTCAGTGATTGCAGTATTCTAGTCTGCATCTCCCCAAGGTAATACTTAAAATCTGGCATGTTAGTGTGCCCCGAGGACCGGAGTTGAGAAACACTGCCCCAGACCATCACTGACTGTGGGTACTTGACACTGGACTTCAGGCATTTCCCTCTCCCCAGTCTTCCTCCAGACTCTGGCACCTTTTTTCCCCAAATGACATGCAAAATTTGCTTTCATCCAAAAAAGTACTTTGGACCACTGAGCAACAGTCCAGTGCTGCTTCTCTGTAGCCCAGGTCAGGC
>NC_138774.1:285730806-285748306 GCF_965119305.1 Pelophylax lessonae
TGAGGCGACCTGGTCGCCTCACAGGTCGCCTCCCATAGGGAAGCTACGGACCCGTTCTAATAGGAGCGACACAAGTCGCTCCGACCTAGAAAAAGGGTCCGGAGCTTCTTTGGGGCGACCAGGAGGCGACCGCCATAGACTTCAATGTTATGAAGTCCGTGGCGGCCGCTCCGAGGTCGCGGCGCGCTGCTCGCACCGCGATCTCGGAGGTCGCCCCTGAAAGTAGCGTCGCGGTAGTGTGAACCGGCGCTTAATGCCTCTGCATTCTTTTTGTTTATTTATATTTTGCTGTTACTACTGCATTCCCAGTTACAGGCTTACCATCCTCTGTGTATAAACATGATCCATATACATTAAGGGTCTCATCAGGGCTTTAGAGAGGAGCCTTTTTTGGCAGGGATCAAAGATTCGGACTCTGCCATCATCAGCTCAAAGCAGTCAGGAGGGGTTTTAAACAAACACTTTCTCCTCCCCCTCTAGTGCCTGCTCCTGTACTGGAAGTAAACTGGCTTCAACACATTGCACCGTTTTATCCAGCAGCTCCTTGCAGGCTGCTGTGGCCCGCACACCGCTGAGGATCCTTTTATTACTGGGTCAAGCTGAGCTGGCCAGAAACATATAATAGTGGCCTCTGTTTGCCCCTGTGTTCTTGTGTGAGAACCCCGGATGTGTGTCCATTCAACTAAGTAAAAGGTTTTATCACCTTTGGGAGAGAAAGGGCAGGAGCAACCTGTAACCCCTCCTTCAGTTCACCCAGACAGACCATCTCTTCTTGATTTAAAGAGACAGACCATCTGGTTGTCAGACGGCAAATACTGCTACACACTGGATTATTGGGCACTTCATCTGAAACTGAACACTGAAATTTAACTCAACACAGCGTCACTTAATTTAGTGTTTTTTTTTTTCTGTACTATGACTTCCCTTATTACTTGAAGCCAGCAGGAAGCCACTCCCAGCCCCACCCCTGCTACTGTTATTCAGTAACCCTATGAAATGCTTCTGATGGGGCATGCGAGAAACAGGTGGGCTGAATCCCTTATTTACTGTCTATCTTCTGGGGGGGTTGCAATTCTTTGCTTTAATGTCCTGTCTTTACACTATTTGTAGTAGGTCACTTTTTTATATACCCATAATGACAGGAATTAACGTACTTTTATCTTTCAAACAGATATCCACTAAAACTTTTGTCCCAATTTTCAAAAATCTGATCAGAGGTTCCCCTTTGGTTATGGAGGATGCCTCTAAAATACCACTTCAATACTATAACCAGATAAAAAGTTACTATAACCAGATAAAAAGTTAATCTAATTTAAAACTTTTGGCTCAGTGCCAATAGGGTTCAATGGTCACGTTAATTGCGGTAACCCTTAATGTCCAAAAATGAACTCTATACCTATTATAGGAACAAAGATAATTACATTTTGTTATGGCGATTTTTTCCTACCACACTTATTCCTTTGATCCTTACTGCGATTATAAATATAATAAGTGATCTACACCTTTTTATATGTTAATATCAACCTTATTGTATCTCTTACATTAAAATAATATTAATAATGAATAACCACTGTGCTAAATAAGAGAAAACATTTATTACAGAAGAGAAACTTGTCATTAATAACATTAAATAAAATGAACCGCAAATTAAGTGAATAATACAATAAAAAAAATGATGTTACAATGGAAATACAAATGCTATCAATATTATAGGACAAATTGTAAGATGAAAAGAGTTACAGGAGGGAGAAACAAGAAAAAATAAAAGTGATACACTACATAGACCTCCCGATGTTCTGGAGGTCTGTGCTCAGAGACTTCAGCCCATAGTAAGAGAGTTTTTTAGGGCTCTGGCTGTATATTTATATACCTCCCCAACCAACCCCCTTTCAATGTTAACATGTTGATCAGGTTTTAAATCAGTCCTGCTCACAGCCCCCCCCCCCCCACCCACAGGTTATTCCCTTCCAAGCATCGTTTATAGGTACCATAAACAGGTTTTTCCAGATAACCAGTTCTAGCTAAAAAGACCTTCTCAGATATTGCCTACAGTACAAAAAGTAGTAAAAAAAACTAGCTTTCCCGGTCTAGATATAACACAGCTTGTTTTATGATGTCAGCTGTAAGCAATTGTCAGGTACACAGATGGGAGTCAAAAAAAGTTCAATATATGATGTTCATTTCATATAAAAATATTAGAATTCAATATTTCCATTACAATTTGAACTCCTTTGGCAAGCAGCCAATTTTCAAAATTTTGCACCAAGATTCCCTGTTTTTCACGGGTAACATATTATTTTTCATTTTAGTTTTAATTTTATAGAAAATAACCTCAAAATATCACATGCTGTTCGTTTATGAGATAGAGAAACATTTTTTTTTCTCTGAGCTCACGGAGAAGGAACCCCTTTGGTTACTTCCTCTTTTCATACCAACGACACAGAGCCTGCTATGCTCCCTGAGCATTTAATCTTCGGATGCAAACTCCCAGGTCTGCCCCATTTATCTGGTAACCCTGTTACCCATAACCTTCCCATTACCCTGTAATAGGAAACTGCCTTTATATCTCCCCAAATCCCTGACCTGGATTCGCAATTAAGCAGGTGACCTTCCTCCTGTTCATTGGTCACAGAGCCTGCTTCTTTTCCTGTCTCTCCTTTTTTCTTTGAGACAGATAAAGAAGCACGTGGCTGAGGAAGTGGCTGCAAATCTGTGGTTAGGGTCTAGTTCAGCTGCTGGCGCTGAAGGAATAAATCTCTCCCTTAAGAAATTTAAAGGGCAATGCTCCTCTTCATTTTCTACCCATGAATACAAAATTCGCTGTGTTTTTTCATGAAACACTTCAACACACCCTAACTCATTTAGCTTCATACTCTCCTGCTTCCATATTTCTGCAACCGATTTTAAGTTTGTTCTTGCCAAATCTGATTCATATACTTTACAAAACATCTGCCATATCCTAGTATTAAAGGTGCCTACAACTAGGATTATTAGCTGTCCAACTACAGAACATTTTAATTGGCTTGTGTAGCCCATACACTATGCTCCCAGAGCATATAATCTCTAAAGCAGTGGTCCTAATGATCTTTAATATTGACCCCTCTGGTCAGAATCCGTGGTAGTCCAACTACCTTACTATTACCCAGTAATAGAAACTGCCTTAGACCTCCCAGGATCCAGACCTTTATCTGTAGTTTGCATTTGGACAGCCAACACAATTACTGGACAATTAATTATGACAGGTTCTCTTACTTGAAATCAAATTATTACCACATATATATATATATATATACTAGAGCATAGAGGGAGAAAACTTTAGACGTATATGGAATGTCAGGTTAAAAAAGTCATATAGTTTCAATGCTTGCTGCGTCTCAAATGGACACTCCGAAATGAGACCGCTTTACCATAACCATGGGTCACGTTTCTGCGTGTCCAAGACACCCACAGCGATGAGGGTTGACCCAACCTCACCTTTCGCAACAAGTGTTAGTAGCAACAATATATACACTGACTAAGGGTTTAGGTTCTTTAAGAGGGTATTACGTCAAAAATAAACAGTTACCTGTACGTCATTGGATGGACTGAAAAACATTGTAAGCAGACAATGGGCTTACCTGGCCAGATATTTTCAGTGTATCCAATGCAGTCCATATGTCTCACTCCGTCTGCAGATGACGTCACCTCTCCTGGCTGGCTCGCCAAGCTGTTGTGGAATTTTTCCTCAGGTACAAAATACCTGTTAGTCAGTGATACCAAATCAGACAATATAAATAGCTATGTATATAATGAGATCAGACAGACTCAAGATGGCTGAATCATAGTGACCTGATTTTTATTACTGCGTGTTGGCTTTAAATATACTCATATGACGTATAAAAATGGGTTTGTCATTCAAATGGGTTATTAACATCTTTTGTCCAATCAAGGTTAACAATTAATTACAGTAAGCACAGGGTTAATCTATATTGTGATTTTCTGTCATAAGGGGACTTTCTTGGTGATGCTCATCCAGAAGTTTCCAAAGGGACTTTTATCAGTCAGCTGTCCAGACAGAGTTCCTTTTATGACAGATACGGGAATATTGTTGCGGTTAGGAACATCTCAGCCAGGTCTTCGTAGATTTGCAGTGGTCTGATACTCCTTCCATTTCAATATTATCGCTTGCACAGTGCTCCTTCGGATGTTTAAAGCTTGGGAAATCTTTATGTATCCAAATCAGGCTTTAAACTTCTCCACAACAGTATCTCGGACCTGCCTGGTGTGTTCCTTGTTCTTCATGATGCTCTCTGCGCTTTAAACGGACCTCTGAGACTATCACAGTGCAGGTGCATTTATACGGAGACTTGATTACACACAGGTGGATTCTATTTATCATCATTAGTCATTTAGGTCAACATTGGATCATTCAGAGATCCTCACTGAACTTCTGGAGAGAGTTTGCTGCACTGAAATTAAAGGGGCTGAATAATTTTGCACGCCCAATTTTTCCATTTTTTATTTGTTAAAGTTGGAAATATCCCAAAAATTTCGTTCCACTTCATGATTGTGTCCCACTTGTTGTTAATTCTTCAAAAAAAATTACAGTTTTATATCTTTATGTTTGAAGCCTGAAATGTGGCAAAAGGTTGAAAAGTTCAAGGGGGCCGAATACTTTCGCAAGGCACTGTATGAGTCCTTGCAAGGAGTAAGGACAGTCCATTGTGGCAAAGGGGTTTCAAGGAGGTGGGGAAGGGGGGAGATAAATTTAAGCATGGGGGGATGGGGTGGTTAGGTTACCTAAAGCCCTCCCCTGCCTCTTAACCCCTCCCTATTGCAAATAACATATATATTTTTTTCTTTTTAAGTAAAAATGTTTTTTTTCCTAAAGTTCAGGTCCATCATTTTCCCCTAGGTGAGGATAACACGCCCGGACCCCACGCATGCGCAGGAATGTCACAGGTCACTCGGGGATCCATTGTGGCATTTCAGTGCATGTGCAAGGGTCCTGGGAACTGCCTCCCATCACCCATCCCAGGGGAACCCCTGCCAGTAAACTGGCAGACATCCCGCGCCGGTTCTGTGCATGCGCGAGATCCTGTGATCTGCTTCCTGGGATGAGTGACATAGAAATCCAAGGAGGAAAATCACAGAATCGTGTGCAGAAACGGTGAGGGATGCCTACCAGTTTACTGGCAGGAGTCTGTAATCTGTGTGCATATGCGCAAGAGGTCCAGCGCATGCGCAGACATGACGCGGGGCTATGCCAGGTCCTGTAGACCTGACACAGATCCCTGCAGCGTGCATGCGGTAGAAATTAATTTAGGATGGCGGGGTCGGAGAGACGCAGTGCAGGGAAAACTTTTCCTACAAGCATGACAACGCTGGACTACATGGACCAGTACGTAGGCTTGGCTACCGAGTCACTGATTTGAATCAGTGAATCAACTCAATACAGAGTTTGAATGCATAAAAGAAATCTAAGTGCTAAGTTGATACATTGAGTACTGAGTGTATCACAAGACTGGAGTTCATGATCCTAGCTTGGAGGGGAATGAATCGTGATTCGATTTAGTGATTCAAATAATTTCACTGAACTGATCCAAATGATTTGAATCATTAAAAAGAATCACTTTGCCCAAGTCTACCAGTAAACATGTTTTTTTTTTACTTTTATACAGGGACAATTTTTTTTTAAAGAAGGGGTGGTGTTTTACTTCAAGCAATATGTATGTTTGTGGATCCTGAAGGGAAAATAATAATTTAAATTTCATTAGCCCATACAATGCAGTAAACTGGCCCTATTCATTTCTTTTAATAATTATTGTACACCCATTATCTAAATACAATCAGATCCAGGGAAGGCAGGTCTTATGGTTATGCATATTTTTATTAACATAAATTGTATGCTTATCGACACGGCAGGGTATGAATAGATATGTAAAAATATTATATATATATTGTATTCATATTACACTCTGCACCCCAAAACTTCCATCCTCAGCGCAATACCTCCCTTCCATTTCTCGGGGTGCAGTTTTAGAAATCGGGCTATGACAGGAGCCTCCATAGTGACCCACATTGGGGTGTCTGAGTCCTTGTTCCCAGGGAATATCTGAAATACAAAGCGCAGAGTTTTCCTAATTTATTAAAAAACAGAAATTGCAGAAATATGGGACTGATAAAAATAAAAGAAAAAAGGAAAAAAGATTTTTGAGGCACCCCATTACTGCTCACAGGTAAATCTCCATAGATGACCAATTGCCAGATATCCAGGTTTTGGTTATTCAAAATGTTTTAAATTAAATATTTCTCAAAGGAGATTTTTTTTTTTTTTTTCACAGGCTCTGCATTCCTTATGCAAATGGTTTTTGCGCATGCAAATTTATTAAAATAAAGACCCCATGCAACAACGTGTTAATCCGTTTCAGGGAGTGCCAATTATCTTACAGTAGGTGCTGTCCATAGTGCTAAACCTGTGGTCCTACAGGATCTGCATTAGAAAGATTCATTTTTTAAAGCAAAAAAAAAAAAATCCCAGACATTGATGCCCAATAAAAAAAAAAAAATCCTAGACATTGATGCCCAATAAAAAAAAAAAATCCCAGACATTGATGCCCAATAAAAAAAAAAAATAAAATCCCAGACATTGATGCCCAATAAAAAAAAAAAAATCCTAGACATTGATGCCCAATAAAAAAAAAAAAAAATCCCAGACATTGATGCCCAATAAAAAAAAAAAAAATCCCAGACATTGATGTCCAATAAAAAAAAAAAAAAAAAAAAAGCAGCTTCAGAGGTCACAGAGGGCTGACACCAATTATTAGGACACAGGCAGCAATAAAAATTCAACAAGGGTTCCATGCCTTCTCCATTCTGTCCAAAACTAAGAAATAAGTATTGGCCGGAGTTGAGCTTTAATCCCGTATACCCTGCGCAGGGCTTTGTAAAAATGTTTACAACATCAAGAACATGATTATTTGGTGGATCATTTATCCGTAACTTACCTGTCGTTGTCCATTGGAACTTTGCACAGCGGTCCATCTGAGGCCATCATTACTGAAGCTGAGAGAGAACTCCGAGATGTACATAGAGGAGAACGATCGGGCACCTTGTATCATTATTCCGGTCACCTTCATTTCATGACCAAGATCTATCTGGAACCATTCACCTGGTCTGTCTGCCTGTGGACAAGTATAAGACCAAAATATGACATACTGTATATAATACAGACTGTGTATACTAACAGTGATGGTTAACCTTGGCACTCCGGATGTTTTGGAACTACATTTCCCATGATGCTCAACTCAACACTGCAAAGAGCATGAGCATCATGGGAAATGTGGTTTACAAACATCTGGGGTGCCAAGGTTCGCCATCACTGCTACATACAACATAGAAAGAAGATATATTTTTCCAACCCTATACATGCCCTTTATAAAGGAACCTCAACCCTACTGAACTCCTTCAGGAAGTATTGGAATGCCAATTGTGAGCCTTCTCATCCAACTTCCTTAGAGAGTCTTTGGTGAAAATCATATCCAATCATTCTGCATTCTTGGTTTCCATGACAAGCAAAAACATGCATTGCTTTTAAACAAACAAGAACAATTCATTATTTTTTATGATTTTATTAATTAACAATGAATTCTTTATTAATTATGTAATAGTGTTTGTTTAATTAACAATTATGGATTAACATGTACTTTGTATTTATTAACGATTATTTATTATTATTTTTATGAACAATTCATAATTTATGAGTATTTTTATTAATGATTACCTCTGTGCTATTATTTCACTAATTAACAATTCTAAGTATTATTTTAATAATTAACTATTCATTATTCAGTCTTTTTTTATCAACAATTACTTCTGTGTTATTATTTGACTAATTAACAATTCTATGTATTTTTTTTAATAATTAACAATTCATTATTTAGTATTGTTTTATCAACAATTACCTCTCTATTATTTGACTAATTAACAATTCTATGTATTTTTTTTAATAATTAACAATTCATTATTTAGTATTGTTTTTATCAACAATTACCTCTGTATTATTTGACTAATTAACAATTCCATGTATTATTTTAATAATTAACAATTCATTATTTAGTATTTCTTTTTTAACAACAATTACCTCTGTATTATTATTTGACTAATTAACAATTCCATATATTTTAATAATTAACAATTCATTATTTAATATTTCTTATTTAACAACAATTACCTCTGTATTATTTGACTAATTAACAATTCTATGTATTTTTTTTAATAACAATTCATTATTTAGTATTGTTTTTATCAACAATTACCTCTGTATTATTATTTGACTAATTAACATTTCTATGTATTATTTTAATAATTAACAAATCATTATTTAGTATTGTTTTATTAACAAAGACCTTTGTGTTATTATTTTACTAATTAACAATTCTATGTATTATTTTAATAATTCACAATATATTATTTAGTATTGTTTTTAATTAACAATGACCTCTTTATTATTATTTGACTAATTAACTATTCCATATTTAATATTTAACCCCTTCTGGACCGAGCCCATTTCTGACATGTTGTTTACAAGTTAAAAGCTGTATTTTTAGCTATAAAATTACTTAGAACCCCCAAACATTATATATACAGTGCATTGCGAAAGTATTCGGACCCCTTGAACTTTGCGACCTTTTGCCACATTTCAGGCTTCAAACAAAGATATAAAACTGTAATTTTTTGTGAAGAATCAACAACAAGTGGGACACAATCATGAAGTGGAACGAAATTTATTGGATATTTCAAAATTTTTTAACAAATAAAAAACTGAAAAATTGGGCGTGCAAAATTATTCAGCCCCCTTAAGTTAATACTTTGTAGCGCCACCTTTTGCTGCGATTACAGCTGTAAGTCGCTTGGGGTATGTCTCTATCAGTTTTGCACATCAAGAGATTGAAATTTTTGCCCATTCCTCCTTGCAAAAGCGCTCGAGCTCAGTGAGGTTGAATGGAGAGCGTTTGTGAACAGCAGTTTTCAGTTCTTTCCACAGATTCTCGATTGGATTCAGGTCTGGACTTTGACTTGGCCATTCTAACACCTGGATATGTTTCTTTGTGAACCATTCCATTGTAGATTTTGCTTTATGTTTTGAATCATTGTCTTTTTGGAAGACAAATCTCCGTCCCAGTCTCAGGTCTTTTGCAGACTCCATCAGGCATAGGCGGCTCTCTAATTAGGCAAATTAGGCGGTCGCCTAAGGCCTCGCACCTACAGGGGCCTCGCGGCCAGTGGCAGAGCGACAACATTTAGAAGGGCACAGTCAGGGAAATGTCCCAAGTAAAAGATTGCTTTAAATCCTTGGATATAAAAGTTGCAGCAGTGTGCTGCAGTCCCTTCACTGCAGCTGCCAGGTGTCTGTTGTCCGCTGACACTTACCCCACCTTCTCTGCCTGGGGATTGGCAGTCTGATCATGTAATCCTAAGAATTGGTGGGCATGTACCTGCATCAGTAGGAAGTGACCGCCTGTTCAGCTCACTCTGCTAGCATCGGTTGTTGCTCTGGGAGGAGTGCTCTGCCCTGGTCCAGAAACATAAAGGTAACCAGGCCCCGACTTGTCACTTTGCTGGTCATAGATTTGCGGTGTCTACTACGCAAAGGGGGTGAGGAGACCCAGGGAAGTTGGAGGGTGGCTAGGGGAAAAGGAGATGGCCCCTGGGTGGCTGGAGGGAAAGGAGATGGCCCCTGGGTGGCGGGGGGAGAAGGAGATGGCCCCTGGGTGGCTGGGGGAGAAGGAGAGGGCCCCTGGGTGGCTGAGGGAGAAGAAGAGGGCCCCTGGGTGGCTGGAGGAGAAAGATAGAGCCCCTGGGTGGCTGGGGGAGAGGACCCCTGGGTGGCTGGGGGAGAGGGTGAGGGCCCCTGGGTGACTTGGGGAGAAGGAGAGGACCCCTGGGTGGCTGGGGGAGAAGGAGAGGGCCCCTGGGTGGCTGGTGGGGAAGGAAAGGGCCCCTGGGTGGCTTGAGGAAAAGGAGAGGGGCCCCTGGGTGGCTGGGAAAGAAGGAGAGGGCCCCTGGGTGGCTGGGAAAGAAGGAGAGGGCCCCTGGGTGGCTGGGGGAGAAGGAGAGGGCCCCCGTGATGCCAGAGTCAGTTGCCAGGGAAGAAAGTGGAGCTGAGCCACTCCTGCATATCTGACATCAAAGCCAAACATGGTGGAGCTGGAGCCCTTTGCCCTATACAATGACAGCACCTGAGGTGGAAGGTGAGGGGTAGCGGGGCTGTGACATTATATAGCATGTGGACTCTGCACATTATTGCTAGTTTTGCTTGGAGTTGTCCTTTAGATGTTTAACTCTGTGTTTTTCCCCCCAGCTGTGAGGGACTAAGGAATGACAGCCCAGTATGCTGGGACTTATAGTGCCCTAGAATGTGGAGGCTTCCATTCCTCAGGGAGGAATGGCAGTGCACTATACTGGAATTTACAGTGCCCTCTGTGGGGACTCAGGTATGGCAGCCTTCTGCAGTGGGACTTGTCCTGCCCTAGACTGTGGCAGACTGAGGAAGGGAAGTGTAAGGGGGACTCTGGAAACTCTGATGCAAGGGGGAGCTTTGGTGACCACAGAGTTCCCTTTTACACCAGAGTCCCCAGCTTTCCCCCTCAAATCAGGTTTCCCAGAACTCTCCTTACATCAGAGTCTCCAGCATTCCCCCTTAAATCAGGGTTTCTAGAAACTGTGAATTCATAGTACACTGTACAAAGGTTAAGGCTCTTAATATATGCAATTTATACAGTTAATTTTTATTGCTTGAATTATTTTTCCCATTATGGGCGTGAGTGGGGCCTCATGTCCAAGTTTTGCCTTAGGCCTCACAAAGCCTAGAGCCGCCTCTGCCATCAGGCCATTCCAGGTGTTAGAATGGCCAAGTCAAAGTCCAGACCTGAATCCAATCGAGAATCTGTGGAAAGAACTGAAAACTGCTGTTCACAAAACGTTTAGAGTTACAGAGTAGCTCTTTTTTTTTTAAATTATTGCTCTCACTCTGGTAATCCCGGCGATACCTCACATGTGTGGCTTGAACAGCACTTTCATTTGCGGGCGCGACTTCCTTATACGTTTTCTTTAATGGGCGAGCTCGAGGCGACGGGGGCGCTTTAAAACATTTTTTTTCCTATTTATTTTAAAAATTTTAGCACAGGTTTTAAAAAAAAAAAAAATCTGATCACTTTTATTGCTTTCACAAGCAATGTAAACATCCCTTGTGACAGTAATTGGCAGTGACAGGTACTCCTTATGGAGGGATTGGGGGTCTAAAAGACCCCAAACCCCTCCACTGCACTTCAATGTATTCAAAATGCTGAAAACGGCATTTTTGAATACTGTCACTTTTTTAAATTCGACGCCTTTAGCCGCCGAGTAACCCGGACGTGATGTCACGAATGCCGCTTCCGGGTTACGTCATCAGAGACCTGATCTAAGTCGAGGTGCCGGCTGGTTGCTCGGGTCTCCCGGTGGGACGGGAGACCCGGGAAGAGCTGCGGGAGGGGGGGGCGTCCCCTCCCGCTCGCTGGGGCAACGACCGAGCGGCTCCCGAGCCTCAGCCGTTGCAACCTGAAAACTGACCGCCGGCTCTAAAAAATGGTACCAGGATGATGCCTCTAGCTGCACCCATTACCCCGGTACAGCCACTTCTTGCAGCTCACGTTACTTGTTATAATTAACAATAAAATAAAATATTTAATATTTTATATATGAATAACTAATTACTTATTTGTTCCCCCTCATATCCCTTCAATAATAATAATAAGCTCCCAGATACCAACAATAATCCATCAGATATTGGTGTTGGTAAACATTATTAATTATTAACAATTCTATGTATTATTTTAATAATTAACAACAACATATTTAATATTTTATATATAAATAACTCATTATTCTTTCTCCCAAATTCCTTCAATAATAATAATAAGCTTCCAGATACCAACAATAATCCATCAGATATTGGTGTTGGTAAACATTATTAATTATTTAGAAATTAACAATTCTATGAATTATTTTAATAATTAACAATAAAATATTTAATATTTTATATATGAATAACTCATTATTTATTCGTCCCCCCCAAATCCCTTCAATAATAATAATAAGCTCCCAGATACCAACAATAATCCATCAGATATTGGTGTTGGTAAATATTATTAATTATTAACAATTCTATGTATTATTTTAATTAACAATAACATTTTTAATATTTTATATATGAATAACTTATTATTTATTCGTTCCCCCAAATCCCTTCAATAATAATAATAAGCTCCCAGATACCAACAATAATCCATCAGATATTGGTGTTGGTAAACATTATTAATTATTTAGAAATTAACAATTCTATGAATTATTTTAATAATTAACAATAAAATATTTAATATTTTATATATGAATAACTCATTATTTATTCGTCCCCCCAAATCCCTTCAATAATAATAAGCTCCCAGATACCAACAATAGTCCATCAGATATTGGTGTTGGTAAACATTATTAATTATTTAGAAATTAACAATTCTATGAATTATTTTAATAATTAACAATAAAATATTTAATATTTTATATATGAATAACTCATTATTTATTCGTCCCCCCCCCAAATCCCTTCAATAATAATAATAAGCTCCCAGATACCAACAATAATCCATCAGATATTGGTGTTGGTAAATATTATTAATTATTAACAATTCTATGTATTATTTTAATTAACAATAACATTTTTAATATTTTATATATGAAAAACTTATTATTTATTCGTTCCCCCAAATCCCTTCAATAATAATAATAAGCTCCCAGATACCAACAATAATCCATCAGATATTGGTGTTGGGAAACATTATTAATTATTAACAATTCTATGTATTATTTTAATAATTAACAATAAAATATTTAATATTTTATATATGAATAACTCATTTATTTGTTTCCCCAAATAATTTCAATAATAATAATAAGCTCCCAGATACCAACAATAATCCATCAGATATTGGTGTTGGTAAACATTATTAATTATTTAGAAATTAACAATTCTATGAATTATTTTAATAATTAACAATAAAATATTTAATATTTTATATATGAATAACTCATTATTTATTCGTCCCCCCCAAATCCCTTCAATAATAATAATAGCTCCCAGATTTTGGTGTTGGTAAAGGTTAAGGTAATGATATATCCATAGAGTGTTTTTTTCAAATCCTCACATCCTAACAGAGCAGAGCCATGTCCGTTGCCATAGCAACCTGGCAGTTAGGTCATGTGACTGATGACATCACGGTGTGTCACACTCTGGCCTTATAAATAGAAGTGCTGGAAGCTGCCAGTTGCAGATGACAGGAGGAAGGAGAGGAGTGTACATCTAGCTTATTGATTGGGAGCAAAAATGAGAAATTACATATTTTTCGCTTGCGTTTTCTTGGCCGTTCTTATTGGATCGGCCATTGCAGATGATGCATGGTCACATGGTAAGTTTATATTATTATTTTATTAAAAAAGGGATCAGATATATTTAATTACATTGTAGCTCACACTAAAATTCACAGTGCTAAAGCACCAGCTGTTTTCAGCTTGTGAAAAAAGTGACAGTTATTTTTTAAAACCAGAGAGGTTTGAATTTAACTGTACTATATATACTGTATACAATATACAGAAAATACACAGTAAATAATGAAGAACATGTTCTTATTTAAAAACAGTTTTGAAATATACACCATTACCAGAGTGGTGAAAAATATTGAACATATATTTCCAAAATGTTGGCACATGCAGAGTACATTATTTAGTATTTTGTGAATGAATAATTAATTATTTATTCATTCTCCCTCATATCCCTTCAATAATAATAATAAGCTCCCAGATACCAACAATCCATCAGATATTGGTGTTGGTAAACATTATTAATATTTCACTAATTAACAATTCTATGTATTATTTTAATAATTAACAATTCATTATTTTGTATTGTTTTATTAACAATTACCTCTGAATTATTATTTTAATAATTAACAATTCCATGTATTTTTTTAATAATTTATTATTTAAAATAGTTTTTATTTAATTAACAAATACCTCTGTATTATTATTTGACTAATTAACAATTCCATGTACTATTTTAATAATTACCAATTCAATATTTAGTATTTAATCCCAGATACCAACAATAGTCCATCAGATATTGGTGTTGGTAAACATTATTAATTATTTAGAAATTAACAATTCTATGAATTATTTTAATAATTAACAATAAAATATTTAATATTTTATATATGAATAACTCATTATTTATTCGTCCCCCCCAAATCCCTTCAATAATAATAATAAGCTCCCAGATACCAACAATAATCCATCAGATATTGGTGTTGGTAAACATTATTAATTATTTAGAAATTAACAATTCTATGAATTATTTTAATAATTAACAATAAAATATTTAATATTTTATATATGAATAACTCATTTATTCGTCCCCCCCAAATCCCTTCAATAATAATAATAAGCTCCCAGATACCAACAATAATCCATCAGATATTGGTGTTGGTAAATATTATTAATTATTAACAATTCTATGTATTATTTTAATTAACAATAACATTTTTAATATTTTATATATGAATAACTTATTATTTATTCGTTCCCCCAAATCCCTTCAATAATAATAATAAGCTCCCAGATACCAACAATAATCCATCAGATATTGGTGTTGGTAAACATTATTAATTATTAACAATTCTATGTATTATTTTAATAATTAACAATAAAATATTTAATATTTTATATATGAAAAACTAATTATTTATTCGTCCCCCCAAATCCCTTCAATAATAATAAGCTCCCAGATACCAACAATAATCCATCAGATATTGGTGTTGGTAAACATTATTAATTATTTAGAAATTAACAATTCTATGAATTATTTTAATAATTAACAATAAAATATTTAATATTTTATATATGAATAACTCATTATTTATTCGTCCCCCCCAAATCCCTTCAATAATAATAATAAGCTCCCAGATACCAACAATAATCCATCAGATATTGGTGTTGGTAAATATTATTAATTATTAACAATTCTATGTATTATTTTAATTAACAATAACATTTTTAATATTTTATATATGAATAACTTATTATTTATCCGTTCCCCCAAATCCCTTCAATAATAATAATAAGCTCCCAGATACCAACAATAATCCATCAGATATTGGTGTTGGCAAACATTATTAAATTATTTACTAATTAACAATTAATGTATTATTTTAATAATTAACAATAAAATATTTAATATATAATAATAACTCATTATTTATTTGTTCCCCCAAATCCCTTCAATAATAATAATAGCTCCCAGATTTTGGTGTTGGTAAAGGTTAAGGTAATGATATATCCATAGAGTGTTTTTTTCAAATCCTCACATCCTAACAGAGCAGAGCCATGTCCGTTGCCATAGCAACCTGGCAGTTAGGTCATGTGACTGATGACATCACGGTGTGTCACACTCTGGCCTTATAAATAGCAGCGCTGGAAGCTGCCAGTTGCAGATGACAGGAGGAAGGAGAGGAGTGTACATCTAGCTTATTGATTGGGAGCAAAAATGAGAAATTACATATTTTTCGCTTGCATTTTCTTGGCCGTTCTTATTGGATCGGCCATTGCAGATGATGCATGGTCACATGGTAAGGTTATCCTATTATTTTATTAGAAAGGATCAGATATATTTAATTACATTGTAGCTCACACTAAAATTCACAGTGCTAAAGCACCAGCTGTTTTCAGCTTGTGAAAAAAGTGACAGTTATTTTTTAAAACCAGAGAGGTTTGAATTTAACTGTACTATATATACTGTATACAATATACAGAAAATACACAGTAAATAATGAAGAACATGTTCTTATTTAAAAACAGTTTTGAAATATACACCATTACCAGAGTGGTGAAAAATATTGAACATATATTTCCAAAATGTTGGCACATGCAGAGTACATTATTTAGTATTTTGTGAATGAATAATTAATTATTTATTCATTCTCCCTCATATCCCTTCAATAATAATAATAAGCTCCCAGATACCAACAATCCATCAGATATTGGTGTTGGTAAACATTATTAATATTTCACTAACAATTCTATGTATTATTTTAATAATTAACAATTCATTATTTTGTATTGTTTTATTAACAATTACCTCTGAATTATTATTTTAATAATTAACAATTCCATGTATTTTTTTAATAATTAATTTATTATTTAAAATAGTTTTTATTTAATTAACAAATACCTCTGTATTATTATTTGACTAATTAACAATTCCATGTACTATTTTAATAATTACCAATTCAATATTTAGTATTTAATGAATTAATAATTCATTATTTATTTGTTCCCCCCATATCCCTTCAATAATAATAAGAGCTCCCAGATACCAACAATAATCCATCAGATATTGGTGTTGGTAAACATTATAATTATTTATTATATAACAATTCTATGTATTATTTTAATATATAACAATTCAGTATTTGGTATTGTTTTATTAACAATTACCTCTGTATTATTATTTTACTAATTCACAATTCCATGTATTATTTTAATAATTAATAATTCATTTTTTAAAATAGTTTTTTGCTAACAATTACCTTTGTATTATTATTTGACTAATTAATGATTCCATGTATTATTTTAATAATTACCGATTCAATATTTAGTATTTAATGAATGAATAATATATTATTTATTCGTCCACCCACCCCCCCCATATTCCTTCAATAATAATAATAATAGCTCCCAGATACCAACTATAATCCATCAGATATTGGTGTTGGTAAACATTATAATTATTTATTAGATAACAATTCTATGTATTATTTTAATAAATAATTCATTATTTGGTATTGTTTTATTAACAATTACCTCTGTATTATTATTTTAATAATTAACAATTCCATGTATTATTTTAATAATTAATAATTTATTATTTAAAATAGTTTTTTATTAACAATTACCTTTGTATTATTATTTGACTAACGATTCCATGTATTATTTTAATAATTACCAATTAAATATTTAGTAGTTAATGAATAAATAATTCATTATTAATTAGTTTCCCCCATATCCCTTCAATAATAATAATAGCTCCCAGATACCAACAATAATCCATCAGATATTTGTGTTGGTAAACATTATTATTTATTTACTAATTAACAATTCTATATATTATTTTAATAATTAACAATTCATTACTTGGTATTGTTTTATTAATAATTACCTCTGTACTATTATTTGACTAATTAACAATTCCATGTACTATTTTAATAATTACTAATTCAATATTTAGTATTTGAATTAATAACTCATTATTTATTCGTTCCCCCCTATATCCCTTTAATAATAATAATAGCTCCCAGATACCAACAATAATACATCAGATATTGGTGTTGGTAAACATTATTTATTTACTAATTACCAACTCTATATATTTTAATAA